>NW_017689596.1:0-1890 GCF_001879085.1 Nicotiana attenuata
CAAGGCATAATGATCTATGATATTCCAAGAGAGTTTTATTGACGTACTTCTCATGCATTGCATTCATGTACATTGACCCATGACCAAAAGGCATTATATACGCTTATATATGTATAATATATGTATATGGGATATGGTAAAAGGTTACGATGTTATATACGCACCACCACCTGATCAGCTGATATACGTTGATGATTTGCCCACAGTGGCCAAGATGATATGATGGGATGCCCTCAGAGGCGTGATGATGTTATGACGTTATATATGTGTATATATATGTATATATATGTATATGGGATATGGGAAAGGTTATGGTGTTATATGCACACCACCACCTAATCAGCTGGTATACGTTGATGATTTGCCCACAGTGGCCGAGATGATATGATGGGATGCCCTCAGAGGCGTGATGATGTTATGAACACATGTACCTATGAACGACATGACATTCATATGCATGACACTATAAGTATTTCATGATTTACAGAGCTGTCCAGACTTAGAGGTTGAGTCATGAACTGTATATTTCTTCCATGTCTTTTATGTACTTATTTATGTGCCTTATATACTCGGTACATTATTCGTACTGACGTACCTTTGGCCTGGGGACGCTGCATTCATGCCTGCAGGTATAGACAATCAGTTTGACGAGCCCTCATAGTAGACGAGATTGGCATTCAATGAAGGATCGGTAAGACTCCATCTCATTAGAGGTGCAGCCAAGTCTATGAGTTATCGTGTCAGAGTTTTGCTACAAACTTATGGGTAGACCGGTACCATGTCCCATTTGATGTCAAATAATCTTAGAGGCTTTTTAGATAGAGGTTCATTTTGTGTAGTATGTCAGAGGCCTTGACGGCCCATATATATTCATGTTTTAAGAAAAAGTGGTTCAGTGATACAATGTTTTCCACTTACAATTGTACATTACGAGTTGTGGCCATGTTGGCCCATGATAGTTACAAAAGGAATGAATGAGTTTCAGAGTGGTTTGCTCGTGCCAGTGCTGCACCTGGCGCTAGCCACGCCTCCCAAGGTTGGGGCGTGACAAAGTGGTATCAGAGCAGTTCGTGTCCTAGGGAGTCTACAAAGCCGTGCCTAGTAGAATCTCACTTATGGGTGTGTTGCGCGCCACATTTATAATTGAGAGGCTATAGGGAATACAGGAAATATTACCCTTCTTTTGTTTCCAGATCATGCCATAGAGCTGAGTCATAAGAAGTCAGTATGAAGCTTTCGCCAGATTTTGTATGCACCAGAGGTGCAGGTATCGGAATAGATCTTTAACGCGTAATGTGGAAGTGAGGTTATGAAAGAAACAGAAGATACTATGCGAGATTGAAAGATAAGTGAGATAAAGGTGAAGAAGATACGAGATACTCAACTACAAAAGGTTGTGAATAGTCGAGACTTCAGATATAGTTTGTGTATTGGGGAATATTATATTTATGTATATGGTGACGTGTCGTGACATATAGACTGGTCAAACAGTCAAAGAAATAAGGTTGGTTAACAGATACGAGCAACAACAGATGCGAGTAAATTAAATTGAGGGGGTGCGAGCAGTCATACAAGTAATTCAGCGCTCGTACCTATTCAAGACATTTGAAACTCAAAGATAGTGAAAAATCAAAGGAATGAATCTAACAGCAAAAAGGAGCCCAGATACAGCATTTAATGAGTATTAATTATTGGAAACGTTAGAGAATATGTATTTAATGTATATGATTGCATAACGTAACATTTAAAGTCGTTAATTGCCTATAATAGCATTATTATGACAAAGGTAAGGCTCGTATCCCAAAAGAGCTATAAAAAGGGAAGAAACAAACAATTGTAGGGGGAGGTGACTATTGGAATATACTTTGATTTACCAGCTTTCATACTTGG
>NW_017689596.1:5066-5823 GCF_001879085.1 Nicotiana attenuata
CATTCAGAAGATCATATATCGCACCTATCTGATACGTTTAAAATTTTACGAAAATATAATATGAAGTTGAATCCAGAAAAATGTGCATTTGGTGCATCAGGAAAATTTTTAGGTTTTCTTGTTTCTAACCGTGGTATTGAAGTGAATCCTGCACAGATTAAGGCCATTGAAGAAATTCCTGATATACTTTCCAACAAGAAAGAGGTTCAAAGACTAACAGGAAGAATCGCTTTGGGAAGGTTCATTTCTAAATCATCGGAAAAATGTTTTAAATTCTTCTCGGCTCTTAAGAAGCAGGATCATTTTGAATGGGATGAGGAGTGTCAACAAGTACTTAGGGATTTGAAAATATACTTGTCAAATCCACCTTTGCTAGCAAAACCCAAGGCTGGGGACAAACTTTTCACCTACCTTGCTGTTTCAGAAGTTGCGGTAAGCGCGATTTTGGTTCGAGAAGAGCAGGGTAAACAATCTCCTATCTATTATGTTAGTAAATCTTTGTTAGATGCAGAGACACGGTATCCACAATTGGAAAAATTAGCACTTGCTCTAATCATGGCATCTAGGAAGTTAAGACCTTACTTTCAATGTCATCCCATTGTTGTAGTGACTGCATACCCCCTACGTAATATATTGCATAAATATGAATTGTCAGGAAGGTTTAGCTAAATGGGCCATAGAGCTAAGTGAATATGAAATCACGTACTACCTAGAACAGCAATAAAAACTCACAGTATATTAGCTGATTTCATCGCTG
>NW_017689597.1:0-409 GCF_001879085.1 Nicotiana attenuata
CTCAGGCTACGCGCTTTCACCATCAAAATCGACCAAGTTTAACAACAGTTGAGCTGGGATTCAGGCTAAGCGCCTTCGTCATTAAATCTAGGCTATGCGCCTTCGCCAGTAAGTTCAACTACAGTTAAACCAAGACTCAGGCTAAGCGCCTTCGTCATTAAATCAAGGCTATGACGCCCTCGCCCAAGAAGTCCAACTACGGTTAACCAAGACTCAGGCTACGCGCCTTCGCCATCAAAATCGACCAAGTTAACAACAGTTGAACTGGAAATCAGGCTAAGCGCCTTCGTCATTAAATCTAGGCTACGCGCCTTCGCCAGTAAGTTCAACTACGGTTGAACCAAGACTCACGCTAAGCGCCTTCGTCATTAAATCAAGGCTATGCGCCTTCGCCAGTAAGTTCAACTAC
>NW_017689597.1:5072-5823 GCF_001879085.1 Nicotiana attenuata
CCCCCCCCCGTTCCTAACGGAAGGTACGTCTGTAAGGCATACGAGCTCCGGTCAGAAACCGGCACGGAGATATCTCGAGCCGAGAGTCGCCTCAAGACAGCCTATATACCCTGGTTGGGAAGGCAACGGATAAGCCGCTCAAGGTCTCGAATCCAAAACGAGTTTCAGCACTCAATACCCACAATATGGGACTCAGGCTATGTGGCTTCGTCATCAAGATCGACAAAGTTCAACAACAGTAGAACTGGGACTCAGGCTACGCGCCTTCGCCATCAAAATCAACCAAGTTCAACAACAGTTGAACTGGGACTCAGGCTACACGCCTTCGCCATCAAAATCAACCAAGTTCAACAACAGTTGAACTGGAACTCAGGCTACGCGCCTTCGCCATCAAAATCAACCAAGTTCAACAAAAGTTGAACCAGGACTCAGGCTACACGCCTTCGCCGTCAAAATCAACCAAGTTCAACAACAGTTGAACTGGGACTCAGGCTACGCGCCTTCGCCATCAAAATCAACCAAGTTCAACAACAGTTGAACTGGGACTCAGGCTACGCGCCTTCACCATCAAAATCGACCAAGTTCGACAATAGTAGAACTGGGACTCAGGCTACGCGCCTTCGCCATCAAAATCAACCAAGTTCAACAACAGTTGAACTGCGACTCAGGCTATGTGCCTTACGTCATCAAAATTGACAAGTCAATGAGTCAACGGTCTGACTCGAGTCCACGCGCCTTAGCCATCAAATCG
>NW_017689598.1:0-420 GCF_001879085.1 Nicotiana attenuata
ATGCGATTTTGGTTGGTTGCTACGGAGAGAGAGAGGATCAGGAGGTTTGTTGATAGCCTCACATACCAGCTTCGGGTTCTCATGACCAGGGAGAGAGTATCAGGTTCTATGTTTAAGGAGGTTGTGGACATCACTCGTGAGATTGAGTCAGTTCGTCTCCAGAAGCGCGAGGTGTTAGATACGGAGACGCGGTATCCTCAGTTAGAAAAACTTGAAATTGCATTAATCATGGCATCTAGGAAGTTAAGACCTTACTTTCAATGTCATCCTATTGCGGTAGTAACCGCCTACCCTTTGCGTAATATATTACATAAGCATGAATTATCAGGTAGGTTGGCTAAGTGGGCAATAGAGTTAAGTGAATACGAAATCACGTATCAACCTAGAACTGCTATAAAATCACAAGTGTTAGCTGATTTC
>NW_017689598.1:5096-5823 GCF_001879085.1 Nicotiana attenuata
TTTGCATAGATTACACAGATCTTAATAAAGCCTGCCCTAAAGATTCTTTTCCACTGTCACATATAGATCAATTAATTGATGCAACTGCAGGTCATGAACTATTAAGTTTTTTAGATGCATATTCAGGGTATAATCAGATTACAATGGATCCAGGAGATGAAGAAAAACCTTCCTTCATAACAGACAGGGGGACTTACTGTTACAAAGTAATGCCCTTTGGTCTAAAGAATGCAGGTGCAACGTATCAGAGGTTAGTTACCCAAATGTTTCAAGAACATTTAGGTAAGACTATGGAGGTATACATCGATGATATGCTCGTTAAAACTCAGCATTCAGAAGATCATATATTGCATCTGTCTGAAACGTTTAACATTTTGCGGAAATTTAATATGAAGTTAAATCCCGAAAAATATGCATTTGGTGTTGCGTCAGGTAAGTTCTTAGGTTTTCTTGTTTCTAACTGTGGTATTGAAGTGAATCCTGCACAGATTAAGGCCATTGAAGAAATCCCTGATGTACTTTCAAACAAGAAAGAAGTTCAAAGATTAATAGGGAGAATCGCAGCTTTAGGAAGATTTATTTACTAAATCATCAGAGAAGTGTTTTAAATTCTTCTCAGCCCTTAAGAAGCAGGATCATTTGGAATGGAATGAGGAATGTCAACAGGCGCTCAGAATTTAAAGCATACTGTCAATCACTTGCTGCGAACCAAGGTCGGGTAAAGACT
>NW_017689599.1:0-665 GCF_001879085.1 Nicotiana attenuata
ATTGCCTGTTGAGAATATGATCTTACTTTCTTCATCAAAAAAATATGATCTTACTTTGCATCAAATTGCTTCTTTGTTTCATGTCAATGTGCCAGTTTATTCATGAAGCAATTTCTTGGAGTTCCTGTCTGTTTTCTTGAGGCTATGCTGGAAATTCCATCGAATGAAAGCTCTATTTTAGTTTCCATGATTGCTAAAACTTCTTCTGAGCTTCAGTCAAGTTAGTCTCGGTTTTTAGTCAATTTGTTCGATGTTTTCTTGTTCAACCGGGTCAGTTTGAAGATGCTCTGTATTCCTGCTTGCATTTACATCAATAATTGATTGAAACTATTTCTGAAACCTGTTGGATGACTCCTGTTAAAGTCAATCACTGTGTTTATGAGTCAATAGTATTAGCCTCCATTCAGGATCTGTAGTACTTCTGCTTTCTTCATGTTTTCTGTAGTATTTCTGCTCTCCTCAAGTTAAGTACCTCTTTGAATCTGGGGAATACATTTGAATGTGGATAGTTTGTCTGGAAGATAATGTGCATTATGGAGCTAGAGAAAACTAGTCATTTTCAAAATCTGTCTGCTTGTTCTGCTACAGTAATTCTGTCTCTTTCGAGCTGTTGAAGAGTTCAATTTGAGCAGTAATAGTCGATACGTGTAGTATTTGGTACTATT
>NW_017689599.1:4889-5822 GCF_001879085.1 Nicotiana attenuata
ATCAAACCCAAGTCAATATTAAATACGAACTGAGCTCACTACGTTCAGAATGAAAGTCATGAACGAGTTATGAAGCTAGGGAATAGAAGTTCTACAACTATTCAAGGAACTAGGCTTAACCGTATTTCTGAGGCAATTGATACGTTGTAAAAGAAACGTAGTGAGGGAGAATCATTAAAATTCCCAAACATAGAGTGTTAGCCTCACATACCTTAACTTCCTGCTCTTGAGCATAATACAACGTTTGTCAACCCCTTTCAACTTTAATCTAAATTAATACAAGTCAAACGGATTCCATATTGGCAATGATTCTCATATTTTGGTCACTTAAGCATCTTATCAAACACTTGGTGGACATAAAGCTTCATAGTCCTTATTAATGGTGTCTCTACACCGAATGACCCATTCTCTTGTTCCTAGATAAATTCTAAAGCATCAAATTGCTACGTTCAATACACTTCTTTATCACCCATAAGATAAACGATATCTTTAATCAATAATCAACAATCAACAACCCAATCCTATAATTTTTCATGCTTTTCTATCAAACCCATCAACTCATATCTCATGAACTAGAATTTATAATCATTAAACCAATGTTAGAATTAATTAGAGGGTGAAGATATTACCATTTTAACGTTCAATCTTCTTGAATTCGAGTTCTAGGGTTTCTTCTCTCAACAATGGTGTCCCAATCGAATATCTAATTATATGGAGGGTTTACCCATGTTAATAAGATGTTGGGAAATTGAAATTAACTTAAAATCACCATTAGAACATACCTTGGGTGGTGGAAGGACCCTTAAGGAGTTAGGTTTTTGAGAGTTCCCATTTCTAGAGCAAGTTTTTATGCTTTGGGGATGTGGCGGACGAAATATAGCTTTAAAAGGACCCCCCACGCGCGAGTTCGCGCTCCTGGAGGCCTGTTCGCGT
>NW_017689600.1:0-2487 GCF_001879085.1 Nicotiana attenuata
GGACGGTTACGTTTACTAACTAAACTACGGTCTTAGCTAATTCTTTCAACTTAAAGCTTCTGAAATGAGAATTCCCTTCCAAACCAACTCCGAACTTCCCGAAATTCAATTCCGACCACACGTGCAAGTCATAATACCTGAAATAAAGCTGCTCATGGTCTCAAACTGCTGAACGGCGCGCTAGAACTCAAAACGACCAGTCGGGTCGTTACAATTCGCATTGTCTCCTGATATTACAAAGTAAGTACATTTAAATGTTAAGAATTATAGTACTAACTCCCTTTAATCATAGAAAAGAATACACATATGGAACTATGGCCAAATAGGAAATACGAATATGAATATGAAAGAGTAAATATCGTAAACCCCTTTTAACTATTAACTTTGTTTGAGTTACCTACTTAAATGATAGGGTGTCCCAAAAATCATCTCTAAACTATATTCTCCTTCATATTAAAACCCCTCAGTTGAATTCTTAGAGGTGTGTCTGGTACACGCTCCTAATTAACTAAACACGTGCCATGTAGCACTACACGTTGTTATTTAACTCACCTACCCCCCTCCCCTCCCCCCAAACTATCGGGTGGCCTTAAAATTCCCTTGAACTATATTCCTATATATGTTTAAATCTCCTCATTGAATTCTTAGAGATGTATCTGGATAACTATTGGAGAACTTCCCATTGAAGGACAGTTAAATTGAAGGAGCTCTGTGTCTTAATGAAAGTCTGAAAACTAAAGCTAAGATGCTGAAAGTCTCGGTCAATAGAAGAATTTCTCTATCAGAATAAAACAGAATGAGGGTATACATTTTTTATTTCTTATTAGGTTGACTACATTTACTCAATGTTAGTCTTTATTTCCATGACGAAATTTCCAATTATAAATAATCAACCTAATTATTTTCCCCAATAAGATAGAGGGTACATTATGTTTTGTCAAGAGGATATACATTTCGTAAGTGAAATAAAGCAATCGTGTTGCTTGTATCTATTCAGAGATGTACCGTATCAGTAACTACAGGAGCACTAGAGGAGTTGATCAGGCATATTACATAACAAGGAAGATTAAGGAAGTGGTTACGTGCTCAGGAACTGTGGTGCTTTTGTAATTGGATAAACCTTCTTAGGGAGTCCACAATGAGACGACTGTGCTATATGGTTTTATTTCTATAACTGCTCGATATCAAACATCATCGTTCCACAAGGTTGAAATTATGTTGTGCGTGATGAATATTCATGTATCACACCTTAACAAAACAACAAAATTGCAACCATTTATGGCTGAGAAGAGTACTATGCTAGATTACTGACACGCCAATTTGGATTCTTTAAAGTTAATTCACTCCTCCTTTTTATGTTTTCCACTTCCACTCCTCCTTTAAAGCTGTTATTTTTACCTAAGCTGTTATTTTTAGGTAAACGTAGTATTATACAGAGTTTTCCTATTAAATTATAAATTTCTTCTTCTTCCCCACGACAGAACCCCACTGGTTCAAAATTAAAAAAAAAACCTTCCAGCGGTCCCCCCTCGTTTTAAAAGAAAACATTCGATTGGGCCCCATCCGTCACACAAAAAGTGAAGAGTGTAGGTCCCGCATACAACCCAAGCCTTTGATTGTTGTGGATTCCTTGTTCCGGGCTCAAAATTTCAAATTTCTGACATTTCCAAAAACATAAATCGAGGTATTCCGATTTAGTTTATGTCGAAACTCGTGTAATTATGCATATCTGTTTTCTTGAATGCGTTTCCACGTTGATTTGTTTTATGTTTGCGATTAAATTTGTATGTTATTTTTACCCGGATTAAATTATTAGTGTTTAAAAAAAATAGTTAAAAGTTGGGAATAATTTTTATTGTTAATAAAATTGTTCATAAATATCTTTTACTGTTTTATATGTAATTTCGTGAATGTTATGTTCATATATTTGTTATTTTTATTTAGCTTAGATTATTTATTTGCTTAAAGAATAGTGGTCTTTTAGCGTAGTAAAATATAGAGCCTTATAGCGTAGTAAAATATAGAGCCTTATAGCGTAGTAAAATATAGAGCCTTTTAGCATAGTAAAATATTGAGCTTTTTAGCGTAGAGTCTCTGTAGTTTAAGTATCTACTAACTACAAACTCTATCTAATTACACTTTACAAAAATTACTTATTTAATTTATAAAACAAACTTACTGAACTAACAAATTAATATATGTTGTCAAATTAAATATCGAGCGTGGAACCCATAGTTATATATCCTGTCCAATTAAAAATTAATTATTTAATTTATAAAACTAACAAAATTCTAAAAATATTGAAATTGACACACATAAGAATTCAGGATAGCTTAGTGCTACTGGGCCTCAAATATCGAGCCTGGAACCCATAGATATTTACTCTGTCCAATTAAATAATTAAATATTAATTATTATGACACAAATAAAATTCTAAAAATATTGAAATTGACACACATAAGAATTCAGGATAGCTTGGTGCTACTG
>NW_017689600.1:5110-5822 GCF_001879085.1 Nicotiana attenuata
GGCAGGGTCCTGGTCCCACGGAGGCAGGGTTGTCCCACGAGGCAGGGGTCGCCCCACGGGGTCGGCAGGGGGACGGTGAGAAGGTGGTCCCCAGTAAGGGGGCATTGAGGCACTTGTCGACCCACCTGTTGAGGCACCTGATGAGGATCTTGGATGTGACGACCCAACCCGTCGTCTCATGTGTTACCGCTCCGTTTCCCCCATTTTATGCTTCTTCATGTTTCATTATCAGTATTTGGTGTGTTAGAGTTGATTTGGATTGGTGTTGGTAGAAAATGAGACACTTAGTCTCTTTAAGGAAGGTTTGGATTGGAAAAGTCAACCGGATGTTGACTTACGAGACAGAAGGCTCGGATGTGATTTCCGGAGATTCGGTTAACTTCGGGGGAGGATTCGTGACTTAGGGGTGCGATCGGAAGCGATTTTGGAGGTCCGGTGTAGAATTAGGCTTGAATTGGCGAAGTTAGTATTTTGGCGATTTCCGGTTGATAGGTGAGATTTTGATCCGAGGGTTGGAATGGAATTCCGAGAGTTGCTTTAGCTTCGTTAGGTGATTTTGGATATGTGTGCAAAATTTCAGGTCATTCGGAGGTGTTTTGGTCGGGTTTTTGATCGAATGCGTGTTTCGGAAGTTTTTGAAGAACTTAGGCTTGAATTCGATGTAATTTGATAGTTTTGGTGTTGTTTTTGGTGTTTTGATGATTGGAGCAAG
>NW_017689601.1:0-2927 GCF_001879085.1 Nicotiana attenuata
CCATATGCTCATTGGCATCAATACATCTCTCCTTGAAGAAGCCCCAGCCATCTCTAGTACGGAATTGCTCTTGCACCTTTGGGTTGAGAGGTAGAAGATCTCTGTCAATGAATTGTCTTTCCGGGATCAATTTCCTCACGGGCCACCACTCTCTAAATTTGTGGAACGCTATCTCACTCACAAATCTGTCTGCCCAGGCTTCAGGTTTTCTGGTTCGATCAACTCCCCCGACTTGAGGCTCACCTCCCTCACCATATCCTGCACTCTCCCCAGATAATGAAGCTGTGGGGGAGGTGGAGTATTGTTCTTCACTTCTTGCTACGGACTCATCAGACGAATCCGAAATTACGTTGACCGGTCTCTTGGAGATGGGTGAAGGTGAAGGAGTGTCATGTAATTGGAATGGGTCGGAGGTGTGAGTGGGGGCTGATTCTGAGGTGATGCTCCGGGAGGGTGCATACTCACTCCCCGAAGAGTGGGAGGCAGCCCTATCAGCAGCCCGTATCAGCTTACGGGTCTTTTTAATGTTTGCCCGGGCCTGGGGAGTGAGTTTAGCAATTCTCTTTCCCTTTCCCCCTCGGGAGGAACCACCTCTCCCGGGCTGTTGTTGTTCTTTACCTCCTTGTTTCTTAACCATGATCTGCAAAAAATACACGTCTAACATTGTTAGTTTAAGCACATGCAGTGAATTAGATGAATCACACAGGAGGGGAACACATAGTTAATTTGCATAACACAGAAGCAGAACACAGGGGCGCGGACAGCGTAGGTCTGGAGCGCGGACCGCGCAGGGCATATGCCCCCGGTGAACCTCTCTGAATCCCCCCAACGCGGTCCGCACTGATATGGACCGCGGCCGTGTTGGGCCAGCGTGGACCGCGCAAAAATATAACGCGGCCGCGCTGGTTAAAGTAGGCACCACAGAAGAAACTACGCGGACCGCGCAAAAAAGATGCGCGGCCGCGCTGGGCCATTTAATTGAACTGAGCTAGGGTTTAGCATTTTGGTCCATTTTTCATCAAATCTTTGAGTCCTAGTTATCCCTACTCAATTACTCATATTGAAGTTCATGCCCAATGTCAAGATAAACACAAAAAACTAAGCTAATCATTAAACCTAAGAAAAAAAATGAGAAGAAAATAAGAAGTTATACTACTGGGAAGCAAGCACAATAATTAAAAATTAAAACTATGAATGAAATTAGCAAGGAATGTTACCAGGGATTATGAAGATTCAACTACTTGAAGCAAAGGTCTCAGTGAATAGTAAAAATCTAAGCCCAGGAAGTCAGAGTGCGTAAAGGGTAAAATGAGGCCTAGGGTCTCTATTTATAGAAAACCTGTGGGACCCATCACTTACCTACCAGCGCGGCCGCGCAGAAATGGACGCGGACCGCGCTGGATTTCATTCCTTCACATTGAACTGAGCTGCCCACGCGGACCGCACTGTTTTGTTACGCGGCCGCGTGGGAAACTTCAGAGAGCATGAACATTTGGGCCTTCCCAGTGTGGACCGCACAAAAGTGCTCCGCGGCCGCGTTGGCAACTTCAGAGACTCAACACCTCATTGTACCAGCCTACGCGGACCGTGCTGTTTTGTAGCGCGGACGCGTTGGCAAACTTCAGAGACCTGACATTTTTTTGTTGCTTTTGTTCTGCACCGGTTCAACATTATCCCTGTAACATCTCACAAACCATTAGCTCAAAAATCCTAGTCTATGAAGAAAATCAAAGAAATAGAAAAAGACATGGGTTGCCTCCCAAGAAGCGCCTGATTTAACGTCGCGGCACGACGCATGTTACCATCTCATCATTTCAAATGAAGGAGTGCCACCACGTGGCTGTCATCAATCTTCCCCAAATAATGCTTCACGCGATGCCCATTAACCTGGAATACCTCACCATTTTTGTTTTTGAGATCAAGAGCACCAAAAGGAGTCACAAATACCACTTCAAAAGGGCCACTCCACTTAGACTTGAGTTTGCCCAGAAATAACCTCAACCGGGAGTTGAAAAGAAGAACCATATCACCAACCTTGAAGTCCTTTCCCCGAGCATATTTGTCGTAAAGGTACTTTATCTTGTCCTTGTACAAGGACGAGCTGGAGTAGGCATAAAATCTAAACGCATCAAGCTCATTAAATTGCTCCACACGGAGATTGGCTGCAACATCCCATTCCAAGTTCAACTTCCTCAATGCCCACATAGCCTTGTGCTCAAGTTCCACCGGAAGATGGCAAGCTTTACCAAACACCAACCGATACGGAGACATACCAATTGGAGTCTTGTAAGCCGTCCGATAAGCCCAAAGAGCATCATCCAATTTCTTCGACCAATCGGTCCTATTAGCATTCACCGTTTTGGACAAAATACTCTTTATCTCCCGATTTGAGACTTCCACTTGTCCGCTAACTTGTGGATGATAGGGGGTGGTCACTTTGTGGTTAACTCCATACTTAGCAAGCAATGAGTCGAAAGCCTTGTTGCAAAAATGGGACCCCCCATCACTAATAATAGCCCGAGGAGTACCAAACCTCGTGAAGATACTCTTTTTCAAGAATTCTACAACACTTTGGGCTTCATTGTTGGGTAGAGCCACGGCTTCCACCCACTTTGAGACATAGTCCACCGCCACGAGAATGTAAGTGTTACCACAAGAGCTCACGAACGGACCCATGAAATCGATGCCCCAAACATCAAAAATATCCACCTCGAGAATTGTATTGAGGGGCATCTCATCCTTCTTGGAAATACCGCCGGCTCTTTGACATGCATCACATCTCTTCACCAATTCACTAGCATCCTTGAACAGCGTCGGCCAATAGAATCCGCAACTCAAAACTTTTGAGGCCGTCCTCACCCCCCCGTGATGGCCACCATAGGGAGAAGAGTGACAAGCCTCCAATATGCTCATTTGTTCACTTTCCG
>NW_017689601.1:5197-5822 GCF_001879085.1 Nicotiana attenuata
GGTCTTCTAGTTTCGGGGCCATAGAATGCACAATCGCACTAACTTGGTGTGTCATCATTATTGTTTCACACTCCATAGAACGCTTCTTGGTGACTAAATCCTTCATAAATTTTGCGTACCCAGGCATTTCTTCAAGTGCCTCCACTAAAGGAACATTGATTGTGAGGCTTTTCATCATGTCTATGAATTTCTTGAACTGATTGTCATTCTTTTGCTTTGCTAACCGCTGAGGATATGGTGGAGGTGGTCTAGGCAAGGGTGCCTTGGCCTTGGGCACCGCCGGCTCGGGTATATCAATAATGTGTTCCCTAGACGGGTTCACGGCATCTTGAGTCTCTACCCCGGTCTCATCATCAATATCAATCCGCACATCATTTGTCACTATTGGTTCAACCACATTGTCAACATTAAAAGGTACATCATCATCATGCAACTCAACTTCATCATTCACAACCTGATTCTCATCTGAGGCATGCACATCACCGCCTCTTCCACTCCTAGTTGTAACCGCCATCACATGATTGTTACCCACCTTCGGGTTCACTACCGTGTCACTTGGTAGCGCACCTTTAGGTCGGGTATTTAAAGCATGAGAAATTTGTCCTATTTGCACCTCTAGGTTCCG
>NW_017689602.1:0-1052 GCF_001879085.1 Nicotiana attenuata
TAAGAGACCGCCACATCTAGCACTTGAAATTCCATCGGTGAACTCCACGGGCCCTATTGTCAATTCTAGTATTATGTCACCCACCATAATCGTTGCCCCCAGCCGTCGAACCCTCGCACACAGACGCTGTTCTTTATGAATTCTATCATCATCGACCTTCAGCTTGTTCAACGTGGACAGAGGACAGATGTTCGCACTAGACCCATTGTCAAGTAGAACTCGGGTGACTACAGAATCCTCGCACTTCACCGTCAAATAAAGGGCCCTGTTATGTTTTGTGCCCTCCACAGGCAACTCATCGTCTGAGAAAGTAACTCTGTTCACCTCAAAGATTTTGTTTGCTATCTTTTCCAAGTGATTCATCCTAAGGGGAGTTCCCCCACACAAGGTTGGGCAAGCCACTTACCTCGAACCAAGCTCAAATTACTCCGTAATAATGCTCTTTCCAAGAATATCTGGATCCGGATGGCCCAAATCTAGCTAAAACCAAGTACAAAACATAAATTTAGCTACAAGAAACTAATCTAGCTAACTAAATCAAAGCTAAGGAAAGAACTTAAAAACGCCGAAAAAGACACCTCGGCCCACGTCTCGGAATCAGGTAAAAGACACAAAATATGAACACCCATTCACTCACGAGTTCACTCGTACAAAATTATCCAAATCCGATGTCAAAATCCCACTCAAACTCAGAAATTTGATTGGGGAACTTTTCCCCCATTTTCCCAACTTTCTCACTCAAATTCCTTAAATAAATGAAGAAAACAACTGTAAGGCCCCGGAAAATTTCGCTAAGTAATTTAGGATTACGTGGTTCCAGGTAGGCTAATTATAATATTTTATGTGCTATTAACATGATGGTCATCAATAGATTTGGTAAATAGGTGTATAAGTCTTATAATGGGTAATGTGGGGTCTAATGGGAGGCTTAAGTCTAAGTCAAGTTAGAAAATTTCAAAATAGGCTAAAATTCCAAATGATTTTGCACAAGTCCCCACTTTGGACGAGCATATCTAAATATATATATATATATATATATATATATATATATA
>NW_017689602.1:4897-5822 GCF_001879085.1 Nicotiana attenuata
TCTTTTCTAGGGAACACCAGAAGTCCCAGAAAGGCCACCATAAATGCAAAACACCTATGTTCTTCCCACTTAAGGCGGTTTCCTTTGCTGCAGATTTTGTTCTCTGGCTTGTTAAACCCTCCTATATGACCATATCTGTTGTATATGAACGGCAAAGTACAAAAACCAGCTGCCAAGTCCGGGTTGTGTACCACCCTGCTTATTTCCAAGGAATCCAGGAACATGTGTACGGCTGCGGTCCTCGGAGCAATCAGGTATTGGTGTCTCAGAGGAACCTTGGGACCCCCGATGTATCCGGATATCTCTTCCAATGTTGGGGTAAGTTCAAAATTTGAGAAGTGAAATACATTGTGAGCCGGGTCCCAGCATGTGACCAATGCCCTTATGATGTCTCCCCTGGGTATAATCTCCAACAGCCCGGGAAGGCCCCCCAAATATTTCTTGACCTCGTCTTGCCCTTCTCCACCTAAATCATTCCACCACAACCGCAACTCCAAAGGGATTTTGCTTATGATTGAGAAAGGTTCATTTTGGATTGTGCTCATCCTGCACATTTATTAAGGTGATTAAGCAAAACAGTCATGATTCTATTCTATTTGACTCCAAAATCAAAATTGACCCCTTCTTTTTTCATATTTTAATTCTAAAACCAAAAGCCCAGCTTTGCAGATACGGCCTTTCAGCACTTCCGGAGGAAGATTTTAAGGTTGTGCCCGCTAACTGGCCAAAGATTGGAAAAAGACCAAAGGCGGCTGTTTATGCAAAATCAGCTTTCCGGCGTCCCTTTCGGGAACATTCGGCTATTTTGACAAAAACGGCACCACCTTACCTATTTACATAAAACCAAATTTAGTTCATTTCGGGCTATTTTGCAAAAAAACGTTGTACCGACTAGGGTCGCCTGCGTATCCCACACCCGTGTGAG
>NW_017689603.1:0-734 GCF_001879085.1 Nicotiana attenuata
TTGAAAGTAACATCCCAATGGCCAAGGCCATCGACAAAGATATGAGTTCGACCTCGTTCGAACTACGACGGGATACTACTTTGACGCCACCTCGAAAGTAACATCCCAATGGCCAAGGCCATCGACAAAAATATGAGTTCGACCTCGTTCGAACTACGACGGGATACTAGCATCAATTGGAAATTGTCAGAATCTTGAAGGGATAGACTTGTCTTTTAATAGTCTTAGTGGAAGTTTACCTTCACAAATTTGTGATATTCCAGGGCTAGTTTATTTGTCTGTGAGGAGCAATGCTCTAACAGGAAATGTTCAAGAGCAGGTTTCAACATGTCAAAGATTGGAGCTTTTGGATCTTGGTAGCAATAAGTTCTCTGGTTTGGCTCCTTTTGGGGCACTTGAATTGGTGAATCTTACATATTTCAATGTTTCAAGTAATGGTTTTGAGGGGGAGATAGTTAACTCTAGCACTTGTAGCCAGAGACTGGAAGTGTTGGATGTTTCAAGGAATACATTTTTTGGTGAATTTCCCTTGAGCATCTCGAAATGCAGCGCCCTCAAGTACTTGGACATGGCATATAATAGGATTAATGGAAACTATACCTACTGAGCTTGCAGATTTGAGAAGCCTTTCTGTTATTCGATTGGGTAATAATTCACTGGGGGAACAATTCCTGCCGAGCTGGGTAGTATCGAATGGCTTGCAGTTTTTGGACCTGCATAATCTCAACCTATTT
>NW_017689603.1:2531-5822 GCF_001879085.1 Nicotiana attenuata
AGTAATTAGGAAGTGGCTGCTTTTGGTACAAATAGAAGATTCTTTTGTATTTGATTTGTGATTCTTTTAATCAATTGGTCATTGTAAGTTTACAATAAAGCCATTCTTTTCCTGTAAGTTGCCAAGTCATTTTGATCTCATATGCAGGTTGATAACTACTTTTTAGAACCATATGATCTTGTAATCCATTCACTTTTACCAATTAATTAATAAATAAAATAGAGAGGCAATTTCCAATTGGTGACCAGTCTAGGCCCAAAAGGCTCCATTGGAGCTAGAATGCAGCATTAATGAGCCAGATATTAACACAAGATGAGCAATAACTTGATTCTTCAAGCTATCAAAGGAAGCATATAACATCTTTCTCCTCTTTGACTAACTATTTTGATGTCCAAATCAACAAACCTGGATGTAAGAAATCAATTCATTTCTCAAATAACATTATCTACTACTAACACAAGAATGAATGTGAACAAATAATGAGTCGGTACATGTACCTGTAACTATACAACAAGGGGGAATAAAAAGAAAAATAAGCTTTCAGACCATACTTATTGACTATGCACATTAAATTTGGAAAAGAATTTCATTTGATACCAATTTCTACATGCTATATGCTTGCCCTTGCATCAATGCTGATTGCTAATTCACCTGTCTACAATCTCTGGAACCCCGAGGCAGGTCAAACCCCACAAAAACTTGGAGGAACGCATTTGCGAATGGCGTGGGAGAGGACCAAGTACACAATTGACAAATCCTCTGCATTACAATCTGACATTTTTGGTTTTCTCTGCATTTGGTTCCAGATGCTGCATCCTGATCTCATTATCAGAACATTGAGCACCAAGTTGAACCATTCAAAGCTATCTCATGTGTGACCTCATCCCTGCCAAAGTTTTGGCTTACGGTTGACTATGAGTAAAGGATCGTGTGATTAGCAACTTAACTCAGAGACCTGCGCATCTCCAAAACTTTCTGAATACGTTGCATAACTCTGGAAATATCCTTCTCACTTAAGGTCGTAAAACATAACCTGAACCACCCAGGTTCAACGCAGTGGCAGGAAGAACCAGGAGTTACATTGATCTTAGCTACATTTAGTAGCTTATCCCAAAGCTCAATCTCCCCCTTTTCACTATACGATCGAATCAACCTGCTCATGTCAGCCCAACAGTAGAAGCCCCCGCTACTTTTGGTGCACTCAATTCCCAGCTGCTTCAATCCACTAACAAACAGAGAATACATCCTTTTAAGCCTCTCTCTATTCTTTTTGATAAATTGTTGCATAAATTTTGCATCTGATAGCATCTGAATAAGCAAATGCTGTGTTGGCACTGAAATGGATGAGAATCTTGTCAACTTTTTTGCAGCAGCTAGAACATTTTCATTGCAAGAATAGATGACCCCCACCCCAAAACCAGGAAGAGACAGGTCCTTAGAGAGACCGTAGACAGTGTGGACCCTGTTCCGGTCAAAATCTTCAGAATCAATTATCTCTGCTATGCTGACAAACTCTTCACTTCCATAAGACCCAGCCAAGATTTCATTGGATATTACGTGGATGTTCTTCTCAGTTGCAAAATCTAAGAGGTTATAAAGTGTCTCCCTAGTGAACAGATTGCCAACGGGATTTGAGGGGTTAGAAATAATAATGCCTCGTACTTTAAGACCACGTTTCTTAGCTTGATTAAGTGCTCGGTCAAGAGCATCAATGCTCAAGCTAAAGTTGTCTGCACTGCGGCAAGGAACAGGTATAATCTCCACCCCAGTTCGCCATTTGACATCCCTATCAAGACTGCAGACGTGTTGAGTTCATTTCATACAATAAATAAGTAAAATGACAAAAAGATTGAAATATCTTTAAAAGAGAGAAAATACTCACTCGGGATAATATGGTGAGGGAACAAGAAACGCATTTCCAGGATCAGCTAGGCAGAAGCTCAGTATCTCAAGCGCAGGAGTTGCACCAGCGGTAAGAACCATTTGAGAGGGGCTGAAGGACACTGATCTCTCCACAGCTTGAGACATAAATCCTGCCACAGCCTGCATATAGGTGAAATTAGCAGGCAAAAAATACATAAATTAATTCAAAGAGATACTACAAGTAATGTAGAACCACACAAAACACTTATTATTTTACGAATTGATCTTCATAGTGGCTAAAGGATAATTCATAGATTGCTGTTACACAATTCAAACCCACAATTTAAAAAAGGTAAATCCATCAGATCATCTCCCACCCACAGGATACCTGATGACAAAGGTAGCCACTCATATTTCAAAGAGGCCAAAATTGCCATCTATCTTCAAGGTACTGCAAAACTAGCAATAGATCCTTCGACAGGTTACACAAAGATGAGTATCAAGGTGAATATTTATCAAGGAAATAATAGTGCCGACTCTCTCAGAACAACCGAGTCCAATATCCACTATAAAGACTATTGAGCTTGCTAATAAGGAAATTTCATGCAGAATAAATCAGCTTAAAGTGTTCTCTTATGTGCTGAAACACAGAAATCAGATTTTTTAACATATTACACTGCAAGCACATCCATTGTTCGAGTCAGGGCAAACATCACCACACAATCATCACATGGCACATGCAGAAACAACATAAATACCTGACCTAGATCGACAATAATTATGAGTTTCCAACTCAAGTTTTACCAATGCAATGCTCAAGTAGGAGCAGAAATTTACCAACAAGAACACATAAGAAACTTCCTCCATAGGAAGACTATGGTTTGACGAATTGGCGGGGCATTTTCAAGTTTCAAAATATTCCTATCATTTCTCTTCTGTTATATTTTTATCCTCCTTTTTAGGACAATCAGGGGCTCTGAAAGCTCAAGAAAGAACACAAAATATTCAGAGCCGTGTTTGTTTTCCCATAGTGATGCTTAGCACCGAAGTGTAGAAGTTAAAGCATGTTATCCTCTTACACATAATTGACAAAGTTTTCCAAGGAGCACGGATGAAGCGAAGCATCGATCCAACTACATACCAACGGAAAGACATGAAGTTAATTGGCACTGTTAAAATAAAGTGAAGCTTATTTGTTGCGTTTCCTCATGTTTGGTGTACATTATAAATTTAGAAAGCTCAAGACGGGACATACAATACCCTTGTATGCAATAGGTAATTTTGGAATTGTCAAATGCCACTAGGGGACTCTATATGGCGCTGCACCAATCCCGCTCGCCGTAGGGGTTCGTCGTTTACTAAAACTTAAACCGAGAACGAAAAACGGAACACTAGTAACTAGGACGGAGTGGGTGAATAACTGATAAC
>NW_017689604.1:0-753 GCF_001879085.1 Nicotiana attenuata
CTTAGGGTTTTGAGTCAGATTTTCAAATCAACATTCGAGCCGTTCGGTTGTGGTTCGAGGAAAACCAAAGCTAGATATGGAATGAGGAGGAGGTGAGGAGCCTAGGATGTGGATTTGGGGTCATTCGAAGCAGGTAAGATTTTGACCGGATTTTCGATCCGATATTTGAGTCGACTGGTGATGATTCAAGGTCAATTGAGGGTAGATTTGGGGAGAGGAGAGTGAGGAGATATCAGGTTGTTCGTTTGGGGCCGGTTTGCGGTGGCGCCGCCACCCCAAGGCGGTGGGAGAAAGGGGCGGCGGTCTCTAGGGTTACAGAAGAGGGGTGAGTGAGGGAGACGATAGGGGTGGGGGATCGGTTCCGACCGATTTATATCATTGACCGATTAGTTCCCGGCCGTTAGATTAGCTGACCTCGACGGCCCAGATTGAAAGACGACAAAACGGTGTCGTTTGGTTAAAGAATGGTACTGGACCGGGTAATGGGAGATTGGGCTTGGGCGAACGGGTTCCGGTGCGAATTGCTTGCGCTGGGGAATTAGATTAGAATTTGGCCCAAAAATCTGGTTATTTCCTACTCCCTTCTAAATTTCAAATTAATCCCTCTTTTTCTTTTTCTTTTGTATTTATTTTTTATTCATTATCTTATTTTCTGATTTTATTAAATGCTAAATTAAAACTCAAAAACCAAATTGACACTAAAATATATTTTGATTTCCAAATATCCTAATTTTAAACACTAAATAAGTATGA
>NW_017689604.1:5445-5822 GCF_001879085.1 Nicotiana attenuata
ACTACCTCCACCTCGAGAAAATACCGTTAGTCCAGGCGTCGAATTGTTCTCTTTTGTATCCCTCGTAGCCTCGTGCTGGAGTACACTCCTATCCGGAGGTACTCTTTGATATCATGGAACCACGGCTCACCATCAAGCTCTTCTTCCACCACGTTACAATAGGCATGCTGATCTCGGACCTGAATCTGTAACGGGTCCACATAAGCCTTATCTGGATGATGCAACATTGACGCCAAAGTAGCCAAAGCATCAGCAACCTCATTGTGAATCCTTGGAATATGTCTGAAATCTATTGATTGAAACCGTTGACAAAGTTCATGCAAACACTGCCGGTACGGTATGAGCTTCAAATCTCGTGTCTCCCATTCACCCTGAAT
>NW_017689605.1:0-3187 GCF_001879085.1 Nicotiana attenuata
GAGGTTCTCTCCGATTTTCTTAGAATTTGTCACATATCTATGCTCTACTTAGTTTTTAAACGATTTTCCCCAACGTTTTCTTTCAAAAATTCTTTTAAAATCACTTCTTTTCGATTTAGGGTTTTCTGAAATGCTTAAAATATTTCTCTGACTTTTCTTCCCCTTTTCCTTGTGTGTATTTGTTTGCTACTGCTTTCATATGTTTCCTTTTACCACGCATGTTCTTCTGTGTTTTCTATTATTTTGTTTTCCTACTGTGTTTCTATACCATGCTCTCACATGTTTATCTCACTGTGTTTTCCTATATGCTCTTTGCTATACTTTTCCAGTGTTCTTGTGTTCTCCTATTGTATTTCTTTTACTATGTTCTTAAGTCTCTTTGTTTGCCTTCCGCTGGACCATGTTGAGTTTCTAAAAAGACCTTCTTAAAATAGGTTTCTTCTACTGCATTCTTAGGAGTTTTAGTATTTCTCTCTTCTAAAGCTTGGTTAAGTTCTTCTATTATATCTTCTACTGTGTTTACTGTTTTCTCTTCTACTGAACCCTGTTTAAGTCCCTTCTGAAAGGTTTCTCTTGAACATGTTTCTTCTACTATCATGTTGTTCTAAGGATAGCCACTCACCAGTTAAGCAAGAAAACAAGAATAACACCACAATAGTCGAGAGCCCAGAATTACTTGGCTTTGGCTTTTAGCCGGCCAAGACCAGAATCAAACGAGAGAGCAAAGAGAATAAAGAGCCAAAACCTAAGTTTTCAGTGAGAGTCTATTTATTTTTAGTCTGTCCTAAAGGGGAAAAGGGCAGGGGTTTATATAGCCTTAGACTAGGGTACGAAGACATGGAAATTATCAATCAAATTATTTAAGGAAAACTCGGAATATTATTAAGCCAAGTCAGAAATAACAGTAATCAAATAGGTCTGGGAACAACTAAGGTAAATAGCCATAGACATAATTAGTAAGAGAAGCGAAATAAGAAAACCCTAATTTTAAGGGTAAGTACAGTTAGTCGGAATAATCAAAGGGAAATCAAAATGATACGCACATAGACAGATATAGGTATCATTGAAGAAAAAATGTTAATAAAAAATAAGAACCCTTAACAGATCTGAGCCCTAATTTTAGGACAAATAAATTAGGCAAAACTTTTAACGAAAAAACACAAAAAATAGACATGCAAGAACATAAAGGAATTTTTAAACAAAAAATCATAAAAATATAAACAGAACTGTAAAATATCTAAACCCTAGCATTTAGGGTAAATGAGAACAGAGAAAATCTTCAGAGATTTGTACATAGAGAGGGGGAGGACGAACAGAGATGAGAAAAAGGAAGGATTCGAACAAGATTTGGTCCGAAAATGGAGTGATTAGCTTGCCATGTTAGGCAAGCTACTAAACAATACCATAATCGAGTAGCCAGTAGTGAGATGCGACCAATAAGGTAAGAAAATCGTCAAGGGATTCCATATCCGATCGGAATCGAAGAAAGATTATGGGTGACGACGCCTAGGGTTTCAGAGGAGAGGAGAGGAGTAGAGAGCATTTAGGGGTGGTGGGTGGTGAGAAATGGGTTAGGGTTAGGGATTTTGGGTAATTAAAAGGGTGGGGTTAAATGTGCCAGGATTTTAAAGAAGGGCTGGGGCGGGTCATTTAAACGGGTACCAGTTGGGTTATTGGGTTAGGGGTCATTTGGTTTGGCCTGGGGCATTGGGCTGGTGTATTTTAGGTAATTGGGCTGGTTTGGGTAGCCTAGGCCCAAAAAATAGGAATTTAGGGCTATTAATTAAATACCCATTTTTAATTAATAAAATAATTCGTAAAAAATGATAAATAAAATAGTAAAAAATATTATTTGTGTATAAAAATGGTTAATAAAAATTATTTAATATTATAAAAATATAAAAAGTTATTTTTTTGCATGAATAGAGTGATTATAAGTATATAAGGGCTATTATTGCGAAATGTGCGATTTTAGCATTAAAAATGCAAATGTATTTATGATATATATGTTAAAATATTTAAAACCTAATCTGGGTGTAAATGATGAAATTAGATGATAAAATCATTATAAAAATAATTTGTGATGCAATTAATGATTATTTATACAATAAAATATGGGAATAAATTGATTAAAAATCTTTAAAAATTATGGAAAAATTAGGAAAAATACTTGATGATGCTCATGCCCTATTTTGAAAGTATATATGCATATTTGAAATATGTGAGGGAAAAATTGGGTATCAACAACGACGTTTATGGATTTGATGAACTGGGTGTTCAGGACTTATATTGATTCCTTCGTTATTGTCTTCATTGATGACATCTTGATCCACTCACGTATCCAGGGGGAGCACGAGCAACATTTGAGATTAGTACTTCAGACATTGCGAGAGCAGAAGCTATATGCTAAGTTCTCCAAGTGTGAGTTTTGGCTAGAGTCAGTAGCATTCTTGGGGCATGTTGTATCAGGAGAGGGTATTAAGGTGGATCCCAAGAAGATTGAGGTAGTTCAGAGTTGTCCACATCCACTTCACTGACTGAGATCAGGAGTTTCCTGGGGTTAGCAGGTTATTATCGCCGATTTGTGCAGGGCTTTTCATCCATTGCAGCACCTTTGACTAGATTGACCCAAAAAGGTGCTCCTTTCCGTTGGTCCGATGATTGTGAGGCGAGCTTTCAGAAGCTCAAGACGACCTTGACTACAACACCGGTTCTAGTGTTGCCTTCCGGTTCGGTGATGTATACGGTATATTGCGATGTTTCACGTGTCGGGTTGGGTTGTGTATTGATGCAGGAGGGGCGAGTTATTGCATATGCTTCGCGTCCACTGAAGATTCATGAGAAGAATTACCCTGTGCACGACCTAGAGTTAGCCGCGATTGTTCATGCTCTTAAGATATGGAGGTATTATCTGTATGGGTGCAATGTGAGGTTTATACTGATCATCGCAACTTAAAACATTTGTTCAAGCAGAGGGATCTCAATTTGAGGCAGCGTAGATGGCTTGAGTTACTGAAGGATTATGACATCACCACTCTTTATCATCCGGGCAAGGCAAATGTGGTCGCGGATGCCTTAAGCAGGAAAGCAGAGAGTATGGGTAGCTTGGCATTCATTTCAGCAGAAGAGAGGCCACTAGCTTTGGACATTCAGTCCTTGGCTAACAGACTTGTGAGGTTGGATATTT
>NW_017689605.1:5125-5822 GCF_001879085.1 Nicotiana attenuata
CTAAATTACCCGCCCCTGACCCAACTAATCTAACCCGCCCGGCCTCCCCTTTCGATCCAGGCCGTTGATCATTTTGATCAACGGCCACAATCATTCCTTTCCTTTTTAATTTTACAAACACCCAACCCTAAAATCATTTCCCCTTAACCCGCTGCCTCTGAAATCCTTTCCTCTCTCAGACTCTCTCGAAACCCTAGCCCCTCTCACCGTCTTCTACCTTAAACTCATCGGGATCCATGGCTTCCCAGGCCATGGGAACCCCACACTCACCTCCCTGTGCTCTTATACACTTGATACTTGGAGATTCGAGGTCTGAACTCGAAGGTCTTCACTCAAATCTTTGCAAACTCAAGGTTCTATGGCCATCTCCGGCCTTGCTCCGGCGTACAATGGTGTTTTGAGCCTGGTTCTGACTTATCCGACTCAGATCGGACCTTTTCCAAGCCTTTCTCATTCTAGGGTTCTTCTGAAACCTTGACTATTCGAGGTTCTCTCCGATTTTTCTTAGAATCTGTCACGTATCTATGCTCTACTTGGGTTTTTAAACGATTTCCCCAACTTTTCTTTCAAAATTACTTTTAAAATCACTTCTTTTCGATTTAGGGTTTTCTGAAATGCTTAAAATGTTTCTCTGACTTTTCTCCCCTTTTCCTTGTGTGTATTTGTTTGCTACTGCTTTCATATGTTTCCTTTTACC
>NW_017689606.1:0-589 GCF_001879085.1 Nicotiana attenuata
AAGATCAAAAAGGCAATATACAATAAATAATAAAAATAAAGAAAGTATCTAAAAGGTAGATATTGTTAATTACGATTACCAACTACGGCCTTACGGGCTTAACACAGTTGCGCTCGACGTGTCACTACGCCCTCGCCTCGAAGGCGGCATCCGTAAAACGTCGAGTTGCGATGTCGTCGTTCCATGCGGCATAGTGGGATACATTATCGTCGGGCCCTCTAATTGTGATATTATCGTCGAGCGGGCTGGTTGTTATTGGTCAACGGTTTTGCTCGCGAAAAATACGTAAAATCAAAAGAGGAATCGCGTAAAACGGATAAATGAGCGTAAAGTTATGCCGTTTTAAGGCTTAAAACTTTCGCACCCAAAGCGGCAGGAGGAAAGGTATTAAGAGAATTTAGAGTGCAAGGAATATCGGATGCGATTATACCAGCACTAACGCACCGGAAAAAATTTGTATCCTGCTTCTTTTAATATATCGACGGTAGATCTAATAAATTAGCAAATGAGTTTTACGCGCTTAAACGATATTTTTTTACGTGAAATAATAATTTTTTTTTAAACGTTATGTATAATTGCGGTAAAGATT
>NW_017689606.1:5180-5822 GCF_001879085.1 Nicotiana attenuata
TTTTTTTTTTTTAAAGATGATAATTGCGGAAAAGATCAAAAAGGCAATATGCAATAAATAATAAAAATAAAGAAAGTATCTAAAAGGTAGATATTGTTAATTACGATTACCAACTACGGCCTTACGGGCTTAACACAGTTGCGCTCGACGTGTCACTACGCCCTCGCCTCGAAGGCGGCATCCGTAAAACGTCGAGTTGCGATGTCGTCGTTCCATGCGGCATAGTGGGATACATTATCGTCGGGCCCTCTAATTGTGATATTCGTCGAGCGGGCTGGTTGTTATTGGTCAACGGTTTTGCTCGCGAAAAATACGTAAAATCAAAAGAGGAATCGCGTAAAACGGATAAATGAGCGTAAAGTTATGCCGTTTTAAGGCTTAAAACTTTCGCACCCAAAGCGGCAGGAGGAAAGGTATTAAGAGAATTTAGAGTGCAAGGAATGTCGGATGCGATCATACCAGCACTAACGCACCGGATCCCATCAGAACTCCGAAGTTAAGCGTGCTTGGGCGAGAGTAGTACTAGGATGGGTGACCCCCTGGCAAGTCCTCGTGTTGCATCCCTCTTTTTGAAAAAATTTGTATCCTGCTTCTTTTAATATATCGACGGTAGATCTAATAAATTAGCAAATGAGTTTTACG
>NW_017689607.1:0-5822 GCF_001879085.1 Nicotiana attenuata
ACCCTCGTATGTGATCTCCTAGTCTACGATTAAATAGCAAAATCGAGCAAGCCCGATTTTAACCGTATATAGATAGTCCCCTCGTTTACTTGGAGTGTAATGAGAAGAAACGAACTGAGCCTTCGACATTATACCTCGACCAGTATGATGTCACTCTTCTGACGTAAGCGATAGAAACGACCGAAGCGTCGCGTCAATACGGTTCCCAAGATCATTAATTAGCATCGGTTGATGGTAGGCCACTAGTGCCTTTGAACCGTCATGGCAAACATTGTAAATAGACCATCTTCATAATTTTGTCAAACTTTACTTCCAGAATCTCTTCTAATCTTCAAAGCACTTCTTCTCCCTTCAAGTTTTTCAGTTTTTCAGTTCTTCACATCCCGTTTGCCAACCTTCTCATCAAATAACAAGTTTTTTCTTCTTCTTTCTCCGAACTCATATAACAATGGCGAAAACATCCAAAAATGTTCCTCAAAAGGAAAAAGCCTCTACATGTATTGTGAATTTAGGATTTGGGTTTGTGCTTTCGCTCGCTCTTTTGTGGCATTATTTTGGTATTTTCGTTGTTACTCTGTTTTCTTCCCTTATTGTGATTGTAGTATTGTTAGCCATTTCGTGTAGTCTTTATATATATACATCATGTTTCGTTGTTCCTATATTTGTATAGTTTATTGGACCGGTAGGTGTCTTGACTTTTCCTCGTCACTACTCCATCGAGGTTAGTCTTGATACTTACTGGGCACCGCTGTGGTGTGCTCATGCTACTTCTACACATTTTTGTTGTGCAGATCCAGGTATCGATCATTAGTAGCTGTGTGGATCATTGCTGATGAGACTCAAGGTAAACTTGTTGCTGCGTTCGCAGGCTTCGGAGCCACCTTCTTACTTGTATTCAACTATTTTCCCTCTTATCCGAACAGTTATATTTAGAAGTGGTAGCTAACTCTGTAGAGCTTATGACTTGTACTACCGGGTTTTGGGAATTATAAAATTTTTGAGATTTTTGCTTCAAGACTGTTAAATTTCATTTATTATTGTGGTATTTCAGTATGAGTTAGGCTTAACTAGTCCCTAAGACTAGGTGCCATCACGATACCCAAACAGTGGAAAAGTTGGATCGTGACATGGTGTCATCAAAAGGGAGTTTTTTCTGAATCATCCTCCAAACAAGAAAGGACATTTTGAAGGAAATACAATCATGCCAAACTTTGTCCACCAAGGGGTTTCTTTGTTTAGCAGTTCTAATCATGTGCCAAGATGATGAATTAGAATAATGCCCATTTTCAGTGAGACCCTAAATGGCAAGGTCATTATGATTTTGCCTTCCTCTAGTAATGCTGATGATATGTTGAACAATATGATTGGGCGGCAGTTGCTCTAACTTGTCGATATTCCACACATTGTTCCTGAAAAAATGGGAATCTTGAACCTTACCGGAGGTGTTAGTATGATTGACCACTTTAGCAAGTAGTCCTTTACCTGTCCAGTTATCCCACCAAAAGTTGCAGTTCCCTGTGTTAATATTCCAAAGAATATTCTTTTCCGCTTTGTCTCTCACATAAGAAGAGCTTTCTAAGAATGAGAATTGCCAAAGGCAATAGCTTTATTAACTGGATGGTCTCTAATACAATATTTAGCTTGAAGGTAGTCGGCCCATAAAGAAGGATAGGTTCTGAACCTCCACCATCTTTTAATGTTACAAATCTAGTTGATGTCTTCCATTCTTCTAATTTCAATACCACCTTCTTCCTTAGGGAAACACAAATTTTTCCAAGAACTCCAGTAAAACTTATTCTTGTCACCAATGGATCCCCAAAGGAATCTTGCAAAATATTTTTCAATAAGTTTAAGCGTAGCTTTTGGAGGGATCATGGCAGAGAGGGTGTATAAAGGGATGGATTGTAACACATTCTTAATAATGACCACTTTACCTCCGGAGGATAACAATCTTCCTTGCCAATCACTGATCCTCTTTACTATTTTTGCAACCATCTCCTAGAAGTAACAGATTTTCTTCCTCCCCACGTATATAGGACACCCCAGATAACTGAAAGGAAATTGTTTGTCCATGAATCTAGTGGCATTTTTATTCTATTGATTCTATCGGCTTTAGTATTTGGAGCAGCAATGAAAAAACACTTGTTTGCATTGAGCTTCTGGCTCGATGCCTTTTTTATATTTATGAATTTGATCCATGATCAACTTGATCGACTTGTTGTTCCCTGGTGAGTAAACAATTATATCATCTACATAAGCGAGGTGATATAATTTGAGGTCCTCTTGTTAGCATGGTGAAAGTAGTAAATTTTTCATTCTCGTGAAGCTTGTTGAGCAGTCTAGTCAGCACTTCTGATCCCATGATGAATAAAGATGGAGACAGAGGATCTCCCTGTTTCAGCCCTTGGGAGGAAGTAAAGAATCCTTTCCTAGTGCCATTGATGATAATGGACTACCAAAAATTGGTAAAAGGTTTCCAGTCATGTTGATCCATTTCTCGGAGAATCCAAATTTCCTCTTCATAGCATTAATGAACTCCCAGGACATCCTATCGTAGGCTTTTTCCATATCCAATTTAATAATAATGTTACCCCCTTGTTGTAGTTGTCGATACCCTGAACAATTTTTTGAGCAAGAAGGACATTTTCAGTGATCAATCTATCTTTGATAAAACCGCTTTGATTTTCAAAAATCAATTTGGGAATAAGCGGATTCAATCTTCTTGATAGGATTTTGGAGATAATTTTATTAGAGAGATTGCTAAGGCTGATAGGTCTTTGATCAGAGAAAGTTTTCGGGGCTTCAACATTGGGGATAAGCACAAGACAAGTATGAGAATAATACTTAGTGAGTTGAGAGCCATTGAAGAAAGCCTGCACAAACTGGATGATATCGTCTTCAATAATATGCCAACAACTATGATAAAAAGCCCCATTGAAACAATCCGGGCCTGCAGCACTATCGCTATAAATATTGAAGATTGCCTCCCTTATTTCCTCTTTTGTTTCTGGTCAGGGTGTCATTTTCTTCATCAATAATAATGTTAGGGATGCATTCAATGATATCCATCTTGACCTCCTTTATAGGGAGATTAAAGAGTTTCTCATAATGCTTAATAGCAGCTTTCGCAATCTTTTCTTCACTTCTAACCTGATTCCCTCTTTGATTCTTGATTCTGTGAATTTGAGTCTTCCTTCTCCTTTCCCTAATAACACTATGAAAGTATTTTGTGTTAAAATCACCTTCTTCGAACCATTGAATCTGTGATTTTTGTTTTAGGAAAGACTCTTGCATTGCTTGCCATTTAATGTACTCTGCCTTGCCTTTGTTGAGGTTCTCTCTGTTCGCCTTTGTATTACTCACTTGGTCTAACTCTTCTAAGGCTTCCACTTCTGTTTCCCACTTGATCACCAGGTCATAAACATTAGTAATGCTTTCTCTGAACCATTTCGATAGCTTGTTACTAAGAATTTTCAGCTTTTGATGAAGCCTCCACATGGGATTACCTTGAACAGGGGTGTACCAAACTTCTTTAACCAACTCGTAGAAATCTAGTTGCTTAGTCCCGAAGTTAAGAAATCTGAAATAACTGATCTTAGTCATTTGGTTGTCCTGACATTTGAACAATAGAGGTCTATGGTCTGAGCCCGAACTATTGAGATATTTGACAATGCAATTCTAAAAGAGTTAAGCCCAGGTGTCGTTGATGAAGATTATATCGAGTCTCTTTCAAACTCTTTTCCTTGGTCTCCAATTATTACACGATGTATATTTAGGGCCAATAAAACCATTATCTGCTACCTCACAATGGTCCATACAGTTGGAGAAATCGAAGCTTCTAGCCATTCGACGAGAGTTGCCCCCCAATTTCTCATCCGGATCCATGACAACATTGAAATCACCACCAGTACACCATGGACCATTGATGATTGAGTGTGTGTCTTCAAGACTGATCCATAAATCTTTTCTCTCCCTAGCAATACATTTAGCATATACAACTATTATATTGAGCTCCATATTCTGTAAAGCATGAGTGAGTTTCATAGTCATCTGTTGTTCCTCATTGGCAATGATAACAGTTTTATAGTTCTATTTCCAGAAACACCAAATCTGCCCATTTGTTTTAGCCTGATAGTGCTGAAATCCCAAGTATATCATATAACCTTCAATCTTATTCTTGTTGATGAAAGGTTCCATAATGGCTACAAAGTCTGTGTTATGACAAAGATTTTTCAACCTAGGTACGGCCTTGTTAGACCTCACTCCCTTTATATTCCATATAATTGCACTAATCATGGAATACATGAGAGATTGGATCAGCTTTGACTCCTTCCCTTGGAGGAAGGATGCATTTTTTCTTTGTTTTTTCCAGTTTTTCTATTTCTGCTTCTGCCTACTTTAACAGGAGAGATTCCTGTTTGTTGGAAATCTCATTTAAATGAGCTTTAGCCGGGTCATCGGGTTGTTTATTGAGAGTTTCTGCACTGTTGACTGACATAGACATATTAGAATTCCCAGCTCCTTCCTCAACAGTCCTGTTATTGTCTTGTATTCTCTTCTCCTCAATGTTGTATCCGCCAAGGTTTACCATTGTAATACAAGTTATCAAAATTTGAGCTAATTTATATAAGGGGCCGGGGTTCTTTTCCTTCTTTTAATAAATCCATAAAAATAATAAGGCTTCCATTACCGTTCATCTATGCAACACCACTCTCTCCAATAAGTGACGATTCCAAGTGGAAATAAAATCAGAACCACGGGCTAAGGGTGGTCAATCGAATAATACGAATATTTCATTCCATAGCCAGGTCTAGCAAATAATAAGAAACTTTTTTATGATAAATAAATTTGATTTCTTTCTCTAGAAGTTAGCACTTTTTTTCTCGGACAACAAGGTTTCTTCTTATTTCTATATATCTTTATATATAGAAAATTATATATTGTAACAAAACAATAAAAGTAGAAGAAAAATATTGCAGAGAAAGAGAAAGCAATTCTTATTGAATTTTGGGATGATTTACAATGGGGTAAGACCCCTCTATTTATAGGGAAAAAATGACTTAGCCGCAAAGTAAAACTCTCCAAAAGATAGACATTCACTCTAATTACAATTATATTCATAACACTCCCCCTTGAATGTCCACTCAATAAGTAATGTGCCTCGTTAAAACCTTCACTAAAATGAAACCCAATGGGAAAAAAAATCTAGTAAAGGAAAAAGAGTACACATATCTAACAATATACCTTTTGGTTGCCTCGTCAAAAACCTTGCAAGGAAAATCCAGTGGGACAAAACCTTGTAATGGAAAAAGAGTGCAACGCGCTTTAAACTCCCACTGATGAGAGCATCATTTCACATCCTTGAGCCTTCGCATCCCAATCTTGTGCACTAGCTTCTTGAAGGTTGACATCGGTAGAGATTTTGTGAACAAATCAGCCATATTATCACTTGAACGAATTTGTTGCACATGAATATCACCATTCTTTTAAAGATCATGTGTGAAAAATAACTTTGGTGAAATGTGCATTGTCCTATCTTCTTTTATGAATCCTCCCTTCAATTGGGATATGCATGCTGCATTGTCTTCATACAAAATTGTGGGTAGTTTGTCACATTTCAAACCACATTTGTCTCGAATAAGATGTATTATAGACCCTCAACCACACACATTCACTAACTTGTCTTCATAGAAGTAGACTAATTATCTCAGCATGTATTAGATAGTAAGTACGACCAACTAAGTTAGTAATTTACGTTAGTCGTATCCGACCAAGTATAGTGGCTAGGTCGCCTACCACGTAACGGTAAAACCACTAACTAA
>NW_017689608.1:0-1184 GCF_001879085.1 Nicotiana attenuata
CAATGCACACCCACACGCACATCACCTAGCATGTACGTCACACCCAAAACAATCACATAACACATAATCCAGAGTTTCATACCCTCAAAACCAGAATTAAAACAGTTACTTACCTCAACCCGAGCCAAAACTCAACTCCAATACGCCTTTGCCTCGCAAATCGGCCTCCAAATGTCCCGAATCTTGCCACAAGCAATACAATACAATCAATATGGGCTAGAGGAATCAATTCCACAAGAAAATAAGAAATTATAAGTCAAAATCCGAAATTGGTTAGCAATAACTCTACCCTCATGCATCAAAACACAACCAATCCCAACTCTCGAAGCATCGCAATATACCGTATAAGATCCTGAAGCTGATGGCAAAACTAACATTGGGGTTGTGGTCAATGCTGTCTTGAGCTTCTGAAAGCTCTCCTCACACTCGTCCGACCATACAAACGAGACACCCTTCTGAGTCAACTTAGTCAAGGGTGACGCAATAGAGGAAAATCCCTGAACAAACCGGCGATAATAACCTGCCAACCCTAGGAAGCTGCGAATCTCTGTGGTTGAGGTCGGTCTAGGCCAACTATGCACTGCCTCTATCTTCTTTGGGTCAACCTGAATACCCTCGCTGGACACCACCTGTCCCAAGAAAGCCACTGAACCGAGCCAGAAATCACACTTGGAGAACTTTGCATAAAGACTCTCCTCCTTCAATCTCTGCAACACAACTCGCAAATGCTGCGCGTGCTCCTCCTGACTAAGCGAGTATACCAGGATATCATCAATGAACACTATGACAAATGAATCTAGATAAGGCCGGAAAACACTGTTCATCAGATGCATGAACGCTGTTGGGGCATTGGTCAGCCCGAAAGACATGACAAGAAATTCATAGTGACCGTATCTAGTCCTGAAAGCAGTCTTATGAATATCTGAATCCCTGATCTTCAGCTGGTGATAACCCGAACGGAGATCAATCTTGGAGAACACGCTCGCTCCCTGAAGCGGGTAAAACAAATCATCAATGCGAGGTAGGGGATACTTGTTCTTGATTGTTACCTTGTTCAATTGCCTATAATCGATGCACATTCTCATTGTGCCATCCTTCTTCTTCACAAACAGAACTGGTGCACCCCAAGGTGACACACTAGGCCGAATAAACCCCTTATCCAGGAGCTCCTGAAGCTGCTCCTT
>NW_017689608.1:5162-5822 GCF_001879085.1 Nicotiana attenuata
CCATGTCCTTAAAGGCAAAGCAAATGCCGGATCCTCATACTGACATTCCCTGATACGGTCATACAAGGAAGACCGAGAAACCACACAAGCCAACACTCGACTGGGCTCTGAAATATCTAGTCTCACAAATCGGTTGGCCAAGGCCTGAACATCAACTGCAAATGGCCTTTCCTCAACTGGAATGTATGCCAAACTTCCCATACTCACCGACTTCCGGCTCAAAGCATCGGCCACTACATTGGCCTTCCCCGGGTGATACAGAATAGTAATGTCATAATCCTTAAGTAACTCCAACCATCTACGCTGCCTTAAATTAAGATCCTTTTGCTTGAACAAGTGTTGAAGACTGCGATGATCAGTGAATACCTCACAGGATACACCATACAAGTAATGCCTCCAAATCTTCAGTGCATGAACTATAGCAGCTAGCTCCAAATCATGAACGGGGTAGTTCTGCTCATGGGGCTTCAACTGACGAGAAGCATACGCAATTACTCTACCCTCCTGCATCAAAACACAACCAATCCCAACTCTCGAAGCATCGCAATATACCGTATAAGAGCTTGAAGCTGATGGCAAAACTAACACTGGGGCTGTGGTCAACGCCGTCTTGAGCTTCTGAAGGCTCTCCTCACACTCGTCCGACCATACAAACGAGAC
>NW_017689609.1:0-792 GCF_001879085.1 Nicotiana attenuata
GGGATGATTTGTGACTTAAGAGCATGATCGGAAGTGATTTTGGAGGTCCGGGTGTGGAATTAGGGCTTGAATTGGCGAAGTTAGTATTTTGGCGAATTTCGGTTGGTGGGTGAGATTTTGATCCAGGGGTCGGAAGTGGAATTCCGAGAGTTGCAGTAGTTCCGTTAGGTGATTTTGGATGTGTGTGCAAAATTTCAGGTCATTCGTAGATGTTTTGGTTGGGTTTTTGATCGAATGCGTATTTCGGAAGTTTTTAAGAAACTTAGGCTTGAATCCGATGCGATTTAATGGTTTTAGCGTTGTTTGATGTGTTCTGAGGATGGGAACAAGTTTGAATGGGGTTTTAGGATGTGTTGGTGTTTTTGGTTGAGGTCCCGGGGGCCTCGGGGTGATTTCGGGTGGTTAAACGGGAAGAAATTGGAGTTGGAAATTGCAGGTTCTTGGTTGCAGCAGGTATTTCCGCATCTGCGGAAAGGAGACCGCAGATGCGGCTGCGCAGAAGCGGAGAAGGCATCGCAGGTGCGGTAGAGGGTGAGGCTGAGCAGTTTTCGCAGAAGCGGAAAGGTATTCGCAAAAGCGGATCCGCATGAGCGGAAAAGTCACCGCAGAAGCGGTTCGGGCCTGGGGGTGAAGTTCCGCAGAAGCGAGAATATGAGTCGCAGAAGCGGCCTCTGAGATTTAATGAGATTCCGCTTAAGCGGACAAGGACCGCAGAAGCGGTCACGCGGAAGCGGGCGTGGGGACCGCAGAAGCGGAAACCCCTGAAGGCCAGTAGGAGTTTAATATCATTTT
>NW_017689609.1:4916-5822 GCF_001879085.1 Nicotiana attenuata
TCCAGGGGGCAAGGGTATTCTCTAAGATTGATCTCCGTTCAGGCTACCACCAGCTGAAGATCAGGGATTCGGATATTGTGAAGACTGCCTTCAGGACTAGATATGGGCATTATGAGTTTCTGGTTATGTCTTTTGGGCTAACTAATGCCCCAGCCGCGTTTATGCACTTGATGAACAGTGTATTTCAGCCATATCTGGATTCATTTGTGATTTGGGTTTTTTTTGATGATATATTGATGTACTCGCGTAGCCAGGAGGAGCACGCTCAGCACTTGAGGGTGGTATTACAGAGATTGAGGGAGGAGAAGCTTTATGCTAAATTCTCCAAGTGTGAGTTCTGGCTTGGTTCTGTGGCTTTCCTGGGGCACGTGGTGTCCAGTGATGGCATTCAGGTTGATCCGAAGAAGATAGAGGCGGTGCAGAGTTGGCCTAGACCGACTTCAGCCACAGAGATCCGTAGTTTCCTTGGGTTGGCAGGGTACTATCGCCGGTTTGTTCAGGGGTTTTCTTCTATTGCATCGCCCTTGATAAAGTTGACTCAGAAGGGTGCTCCATTTGTGTGGTCTGAAGAGTGCGAGGAGAGCTTTCAGAAGCTCAAGACAGCTTTGACCACGGCTCCAGTGTTGGTATTGCCATCAGCTTCAGGTTCTTACCCTGTGTATTATGATGCTTCGAGAGTTGGGATCGGATGTGTGTTGATGTAGGAGGGTAGAGTTATTGCATATGCTTCTCGTTAGTTGAAGCTCCATGAGAAGAACTACCCTGTACATGATTTGGAGTTGGCTGCTATAGTTCATGATTTGAAGATTTGGAGGCACTACCTATATGGCGTGTCTTGTGAGGTGTATACTGATCATCGCAGCCTTAAGCATTTGTTCAAACAGAAGGATCTTAATTTGAGGCAGC
>NW_017689610.1:0-4823 GCF_001879085.1 Nicotiana attenuata
AATTTTTCCAAGACTTATCTTACCGGGCTTAAAATTTAAAGCGGCACCAAATGATCCTACTTATACAAATAACCCTTTACCAATAATTTCCCCTTTTTATGTTTCGTTGATAGCAATTTTCAATCGCCGGAAATGAAGTATATTTACTCCAAAAAGAAACATTCAAATAGTTATATGAACGTAGTAATACAAATTGTAACTAAACAGATATGACCTCATTTTTAGCGTAGTCAACCCGATAAGATTCTCCTCTCTTGGCCAATTCCTCCTCCATTTCAGCATAAACATCGAGAATGGCAAGATAACAGGATTTCATGTATGGCGGCAATTCATCGATTGCACTAACGTCCCATCTGCTGTCAAGAATCTTATTGGTCAATTTGAGCAGTACATAATTAACAGAAATAATATGACCTATCTCTTTTTTATACACGTGAAAATTTTATTTTTATACGTAGGAGATTTATATTTTACACGTACGAGAACTAAAAGGATATTTTCTTAATTTCATTATAGTAATTGGTCATGATGACCCATTTCCTCGTTAGGCAATATGCCCATCCTTTCCAAATGTAATTTCCATGGCCCAAGCCCGACACCGTGGGTTGGAGCCGAAACTGGTGTTTACCGCAAAAATGGTAATAACAGTTAAATTTGATTATGGGACTCTAAAAATACGTGATCTATTTTTATTCTAGTATTTAAGTAGTTGATGCTATGTGTGAGACCTAGGAACGAGATAAGAGTTAGGAATACGGTGATAACCAAACCGATAGGCGAACAATCGGGGCCTCAGCTGTCGATTTGGGGTCTCGAGGTCGATCCCGAAGCTCGACTGTGAGCTATTGAAGGTGATCGAAGTATGACTAACAGTTATAATAAAATCCATGAAGGCTCTTTATGGCCAATGATAAGCAATAATTGATGAACAATAATGAAGATAATAAATGGAAGCAGAAATATCAAGAGAATATGTTAGAGAGTAGAGATAATGTTCATGTATATTTCATGTGGAGCAACAGAGGCAACAACAACCGTTTTTCCAAAATGACATGGATCCCCTTTATATATGAGGGGAATCCCAACATAGTACAAAATGCACTAAGTATAAAGATATGGAGATGGAACAGCTAGACGGCGCCCTGATTCGCGTTTAGAGTAGCCTTCTAGACTTTGTCAGCCCTAGCCGTGTGCCTTGGGAACTCCCCGTTTCTATCTCAGCCGTGGTCAACATTGTCCCTAGGTTGAGTGTCGACGAACCTCGAGGGAGAAAACTCGACTGTAGCCTTGTGGCTTCGAGCCTCCGAGATAATCTTTTGAGATGCTTCGATGGCGAGGAATTGGACCCTCTGATTTCACCGTATACAGATAGTCCCCATATTTCCTAGAACAAAGTAATAGGAAACGATTTTGAGCTTCTATTCCCAGGGTATCATCGTCGTGACGTCAGCCAATCAGAGCATTAAATGCCATGCTAAAAAAACCGCGTAAGGGTCGCTGTAAAATGCGACTATCGAGAAGACCACGAACCGCTATTGGTTCGTCCCTTCCGCTACCCACACGGCTCCTATAAATGTACCATTCATTTGATAATTCTTACTTTCTCAATATCTTCAAATTTCCAAGGCCAAACCCGTCCTCTTTCACATCCTTTCTTCTTACCTTCTTAGAGAAATTTCACCACCATCATGGCTAGAACCTCCAGGACGGTTCCTCGGAAAGACGAGGCTGCCTTTTCGTCTCAAATCCAAAGGGAAACCAAAAGTGATACCCACCATGGGACAATGTACTCCCACCGAGCTTGACATGTCGAAGGACTTTATCATCGACAAAACCTCATCTGCACCGGGCCGATACGAACACGTGTCCCGGTACATTAGTGTTGTGACCAACATAGGGAAGGTGAAGGAAGACTACCGATGGGGGGAGGCAACGGAGGTGGAGACCCCCCGCCCTAACGAGAACATAACGGATTACAAGGCTTGTTTCCTTCATGTATATACTTACCCATTCATTTTGGGTCCGGTCGATCCTTCTAAATCCCCTCCCTCGAAGATAGATCCGGTTATCCTCGATTTCTGCGACAAATACCAAGTGACGCTTGGTCAAATCTATCCTTCTTTCTGGAGGATAGTCATGATGATCCGCTATTTCTCCGATGAGGTTGAGGGCGAGACCTTTACCCTCAACCATTTAATTAGGTTGTACAGCCCTCGATTTTATCGAGGTTTGATTAGGCTTCACCACTGATCCAAAAAATCATTTTTCTCGAGCACCGACGAGGACAAGGATCGAGGGTGGATGAGTAGGTTCATCCAAATGAAGACCTCGGACATCATTTCGGCCTGGAGGATGCCATTCCCGGGAAGCGGAACACACAGCATAAGTATTTTTTCCTTCGGACATGTTTTGCAATTTTATTTCCATCCTTTCGAAAAAATGATCTCTTTTTGGTTTCTGCAGCCACCTCTTGGTATCCCGAAGCGGTCCCGGATCTGTCGAGATGGATCGAGCGGTTAGATACATTGTTCCCATATCTTTTCCGGTCTTGGCCCGACCTGGCTAAGACGCGGTGGGTGGCCAAGAATCATGGTAAAGTTTTTCTTTCCACCTATGTCTTAGCCTTATGTTTCTCCCTATATCCTTTGTGCTAATAAGTTATGGTCACTGCGCTCATACAGGCCTTGGTGAGGGTATGCGGATTAGACCGCCCCCTGGTGGCGAGATGGAGACTTCGGAGCCCGCTAAGGGCAAGAAAAGGAAGGGTAAGGTAGCTGCCGATCCTCTTGTGCCAAAGAAACCTAAGTCACGCGGGCCTCGAGCCGCCACTAGGACCTCGACTTCAGCTTCCGGAGCAATCCTCGGTGTTGAGGATGAGGATGATGACGAGGGCAAGTGCTGATTGGTACGAAGAACGAGTTCGGGCGCGGGAGCCTCGCAGGCGCCTCGACCGGAGGCTGCTGAATTGGGAACGGCCAATTCAGGTTGGTCCTGTGCGTCGAAGATCCTTGACGAGTGTGTCAATGTGGTCCCGGGTCCGGTGACCCGATGTGGTGCAATTTTTGGTGGGGGGACCGTTGTTGCTGGTCCTAAAGGGTCTGGACTCGGAGCTTTTCGGGGGCAAGAGTTGCCCATCGGGGACATCGATGCTCTGGATGATCTTAGTTTGGGCTCTCAGTGCTCGTCGGGGGAGCTAAGGGATGCTCAGGATATGAATACCACCAAAGTGGGGGGTCCTCTCAAGGGGGGATTTACGCTTGGCCACATTCTTGACGATATCGACGATGTTAGCGAGAACATCGATCTCGACGCTCCCAGCACCGTCAAGGCAGCGGAGAGGTTCCAGCAGCAGGTGATAGCTATTTAGCGTGTATTTCTTCAGTCTCAAGCATTATTCTTCATTTTTCTAACTCTTCTGCTTTGCCGTAGTGTAAGGAGATGTATGACTATGCCCTTTCCAGGCTTCGGGAGGAGCTTTCATGCTGTGAAAAGGAGCTCGAGAAGCTTACCTTGGGACTGCGAGAGTCGGAGGCTTATTCTGCCCGAAAGGAGAAGGAGTCAAGCGAGCTCCGGACTATTTTGGAGGGAGTGCTCCGAGAAAAGGCTGATCTTGCTGAGCATGTATTTTGTCTTGTGTAAATCCACCCTTTGTTCCCATAATTTGATACTGACCGGCCTACCTTTCCCTTTGCAGATCGGGCAAAAGAACGTGGAGATCCTCAGGCTGAGGGAGCAAAATGAGGTAGCAACCTCGGAATTGGCATCAACCCATGGCCTTCTCCAAAATGCTCGAGAAGAGATTGCTGTGCTGACTGCGGCCAAGTCCGAAATCGAAGGAAAAGTTGCTACTTATCTGCAGGACGCGGCCATGGCAAATCAAATATCCTGTAATATATCGATAGAGCCCGAGCTAAAACTGGCTCGGGCTATCGCCTATGCTAGTGCAAAGGCAAGGAGGGAAGCCTTACAGGGGGTCAGAGCAAGAGGTGTCGATCTTTCAGCCGAGATTGAGGAGGCCCGAGAGTTGGAGAGAAAATCGGCGCTCTTAGTCGCTCTAGACGAGGATCCTGGAGATGGTTCAGAGGACAGTGGCAATGAAGAGTAGGCCATTTTTGCTTTTCTTTTTTCTTTCTGTGTATGTACTCCTGGAGAAACGAGTCTTGTGAAGACGCCCCTTGTAAATATATTTTTGGCAATGCAAGAGGGTTTTTCTGCTCCAAGTCTTTTTACTCTTTATATCTCGCCACTCTTGTGGAGTTAGTCTTTGAATTTTAACATTAACTCTTTGGAGCCCATACTTGGAGCGATCGGGACCTCGAAATCGGGTCCTATCTTGAAATTAGGTCGATAGCTTCTTTGGGCCGGTGCTTGTGATAGCGAGAAACCCTCAAGGTCTCAATACCTCTCGAATTTCGTGGGAGATCAGCATTCGTGCGACCTGGTAAAGGGACCCCGGGGTTGTCCTGCTAGTACATTTCCCAAGAAAAAAGTGTCGTTAACATGGCCAGAATTAATTGGCCCTCTGGGTAGGCAAGCAGTCACTGCTTTGCCCCTATATATTCATTCGCTTGCTCCTCAAATGGAGATTCTGCTACTCTGAGTAACTATTTTTTCCATAGAACTTGGCTCTTGGTGCTAGTTCTTCCGCTATTTCAACTCAAAATCCTTGCCCAAATCTATACCCTTCTTTTCCCATTTTATCGTAGCCATGACTGCTACGTCGACATCCGCCCATCAAGGAGAGGGGAGTTCTGCCTCTGTTCTGCGTCCGGTCGGTGGTACACCGCCGGTACCCGGCGAGCGGGCCTCGAGGTGCTTTGTCT
>NW_017689610.1:5117-5821 GCF_001879085.1 Nicotiana attenuata
AATATCAAAATGATAACGATAAATACATAAAGGAAAAGAATCACCATTCTTGAACAAGATAGACCTCCATACATTTGATATAGTTGAACTATAGATAAAATGCTGGATCCTGAGATTGATTTCCCTTTTGGCGAAGAGCCTAGGAGGATGGAACATCTTCTCCTTCAGAGGAGTGTATGTGTCTGTATGATGTCTAGAACTTGCCCCGTATGTTTGCAAAGCGAAATAATAGTGTTGTTCAGTCTTGGAAGTGATATAGGCATTTCTTTGTTGAGCCAGATATATATAGTTTTCCCGCCTAATTGTTATGTAATGTAGTTAACCCATTCGAGCCTGTTATCCTATTTCTTTGGCAACCACATTACAAGACTTACCCATTTGTTTGAATTAACCATCTATTTGAATATTTTCACCTCTCATGAGCACTTGAATTGTTATGAACTTTGTAAAAGTTAAAGTGTGGGATAGCTGGTTTGGCTTTTGAGTGGAACTAATGAAATAAGGAGAAAGGTGCACTGTTTTGAAAAGTAAGAGCCAGTTGAATTGAAAAAAAAAAAATAGTTTTATAGCTATGAAAAATATTCCTTGATAGTGGTGACTCTTGATGTAATTGTACTTAAAGAAGTATGGAGTTAATGTACATTGATGTGAATGTGAAGTTATGGTTTGACATAAGTATGGGGTTGAATGTTAAAGCGTATGTA
>NW_017689611.1:0-687 GCF_001879085.1 Nicotiana attenuata
GCTTGACAAATTTGGATGAAGTGAAGTGGTGAGGATTTGGCGGAATGGGTGTTGGCACTGGAAGGTAAAGGGTTCTGGGAGAGAAATCTGGAGTTTGAGCCCTTGCACTTAGAAAAGAGAGAGACTCCTCCAGCTAAACCATCCATCGAGGAACCCCCTAAGCTGGAATTGAAGCCTTTGCCAACCCACCTCAGGTATGAATTTCTGGGGCCTGACTCCACATTACCTGTTATTATCTCATCTGGTTTGTTAGATGTGCAGGTTCAACAGCTTTTACAGGTACTAAGGGAGCGCAAAACTGCCATTGGGTGGACCATGGCAGACATCAAGGGGATCAGCCCCGCCTACTGCATGCACAAGATTCTGCTGGAAGAGGGGCACAAACCTTCCAGGGAACATCAGAGACGGCTAAACCCGAATATGAAGGAAGTGGTGAAGAAGGAAGTGATTAAATGGTTGGATGCGGGAATTATTTTCCCAATTTCTGACAGTAGCTGGGTTAGCCTAGTTCAATGTGTGCCTAAAAAGGGTGGTATGACGGTGGTAAAGAATGACAACAATGAACTTATATCAACAAGAACCGTCACAGGCTGGAGAATCTGCATGGATTATAGAAAGTTGAATCTGGCCACCAGAAAAGACCACTTCCCACTTCCCTTCATTGATCAAATGCTGGATGATTGGCAG
>NW_017689611.1:4890-5821 GCF_001879085.1 Nicotiana attenuata
TTTATTTTATTTTCTTCTTTTAGGTAGTGTAGTACCTCCCCCTTGGTTTTTCTTTTGACCACGGTTCGTTTTCCAAGGGGTTTTTCTTGAACCGGGTTAGGTAGATTTTTCTTTTTGAAGTTTAAGAATAAATGGGTGAAGGTCAGAATGTAACCCCAAATGTGTACACTTGTATAGAAAAGAACTTGAGTGTGTGACATCTAAGCTTGTTTGTGGACTCATAATATATGCCTTAATTTTTGCACATCTTGTCTTGCTTGAACACTCGTATGATTGTGTTGATGAACTGATTCGGAATGAGTTACATGCTAAGTGTGTGTGAGCTGTTACTTGCATCTTATGTTTGCATATGATACCTAGAACTTGCCCTGTGTGTGTGCAAAGCGAAATAGAAGTTGTTCGGTTTTAGAGATGATTGAGGCATTTCTTTGTGTAACCCTTTATACTCGGAAATCCACCGGTGCATATTACCATAGTTAACCCCTTTGAGCCTGAAGCCTTTTCTTTGATAACCCTATAATGATCTAAAATGTGGTGTTTAAATACGCTAATTGAACTTTTCCCTCCTAGAAGCACTTGAAGCACTAAAGTATATACAAAAGTCAAAGTGTGGGGTGGGGAGAAAGAAAAAAAAAGGGGGGGGGGGGAAATCAAGAATGAAGGTCTGATTGGTGAACTGGCAGTTATAATAAATCTGAAAAAAAAAAAGAAAAAAAAAAGAGAAAAAGAGAAAAAGAAAAGGAGCCAGTTGTACCTAACGAGAATTGGGGTGGCGCAAGTGAAATAAAATATGGAGAAACAAGTGGGTTGATCATGAAAGCAAAATAAAAGGAAGTATGTATTAAAAGTGCTTAGGGAGGTTAGTCACTATATCCAAATATATCCTACCCGTCCCTTAGCCTACATTACAACCGAATAAAGACCTCTTGAT
>NW_017689612.1:0-2537 GCF_001879085.1 Nicotiana attenuata
TCGAAAGGCAGAAGAGTAGCCTTATGCAATGCAAGAAATGAAGGTGGAGACAATGCTCAGTCTCGGAAGGCAGAAAGGTAGCCATATGCAATGCAAGAAATGCAGGATGGAGGTAGTGCCTAACCTTATAAGGCAGAAGAGTAGCCTTATGCAATGTACGAAATAAAGGTGGAGGTATAATGAAATTTCTTAGCTGAGAGATGATAGATGATAGCTGATTGCATCATTGTGGCTGCTGGGGATGCCGTGCGTGGGTAGCACTCATAAATAGGCGATGATTCTGAGTGTTGTATTCCTGAAAAGGTATGAGTATGTAATTGTGTCTGATGACTTTATGTCTCGGGTGCCTGCATCCAAAGAAAAATTGTGAGTTTTGTAAAGGGGGAAGGTTAGTTCATCTTCCCATGGACTTCGCTTGTCCTACTCGGCTCTTGCTTTCATTGGGGTAGCGTTGCTAAACAAAGCAATTTTGATAGTAGCCATGCATGATCTAGTAAAAGTATGATATAAATACATAATTTAAAATGATTTTCTTTTAGATGAGCCGACGACTGCGACGCGGTTCAAGACATTGTGACCTCTTTTGTTCCGAAATTTTGAGAGTCCTCCTCAAAACCAGTTTTCCAATTGGCGGGGGGGGGGGGGGGGGAATGAAAATTTTATTGAATTGTGACCGAACCCATAAGGCTGCCTACGTATCCTGTCTTAAACGAGAATCAGGTCAGACGTATTTCAAATTACATAAGGAAATCATAAATGGTTACACATAGTATCGCTTCACTGCATCTGAATTGATCGGCTTCGGCCAAACTTCTCCGTCCATTTCTGCAAGTATGAGGGCTCCTCCTGTTAGAACCCGATGAACCATGTATAGACCCTGCCAATTGGGAGAGAATTTCCCTTCGGCTTCATCTTGATGTGGAAAAATCTTCTTTAACACCAGTTGCCCCGGTGTGATCCGTCTTTGTTTGACTCTCTTGTTGAAAGCTTTGGACATTCTATTCTGGTAAAGTTGACCATGGAAAACTGCATTCATCTTTTCCCATCTATAAGGGCTAACTGCTCATAGCTACTTTTTACCCATTCTGCATTTTCAAGTTCCGCTTCCTGTATAATCCTCAGGGAGGGAATCTCTATCTCGGCTGGGATGACTGCCTCGGTGCCGTAAACCAACATATAGGGAGTTTCCCTAGTTGATGTGCGGACTGTGGTACAGTATCCCAATAAAGCAAAGGATAGCTTTTTGTGCCACTGCTTGTGTTTCTCTATCATTTTCCTTAGTATCTTCTTGATGTTCTTATTGGCCGCTTCTACAGCTCCATTCATCTAAGATTTGTAGGCTGTAGAATTCTTGTGCTTGTCTTGAACGTCTCACACATTGCTTTCATCAGATCAATGTTGAGATTGGAACCATTATCAGTAATGATTGACTCTGGGATCCCGAACCGGCAAATCATACGGTCGCGGAATCCTAGCCGGGCCTAAATGGATGAATGAAGAAGGGCGCCCGGGTAGACTTCAAGAGCTCTTGCTCTGCCTATCCTCCTAGTCTGCCACGACTTTCTTGGTCACTCCTCTGTGAGATGCTGCTTCAACCCATTTGGTGAACCTGTGCCTGTTTGATGCGGCAAGCTCGATAGGTCCGATAACATCCATTCCCCAAGCGGCGAACGAACATGGCGAGCTCGTTGCAGTAAGCTCGTTGGGAGACACCTTTATCATATCCGCATGTATCTGACAGCGATGGAATTTTCGGACATACTGGATGCAGTCCATCTCCATGGTCATCCAAAAATAACCGGCTCGGAGTATTTTCTTGGATAAGACGAAACCATTCATGTGCAGGCCGCAGGTCCCTGCATGAACCTCTTCCAACAGCCTGGACGCTTCCTTTGCTTCGACACACCTCAGTAATCCCAAATCGGGAGTCATCCTATAATGGATTCCTCCGCTGTGAAAGAAGTGATTGGATAACCTCCGTAGTGTGCGCTTCTGAGTAGCGTTTGCAAATTCTAGGTATTCTCCTGTTGCCAGATATTTGTTAATGTCATGAAACCATGGTTTCCATATGCTTCTTCCTCGACATCAGCACAGTATGCAGGTTGATCCTAGATTTTTACTGGGATAGGATCAATGAAGTTATTATCCGCATGTTGAATCATGGATGATAGAGTGGCCAATGCATCGGCGAACTCATTCTGGACTCTGGGGACATGCCAGAATTTTGTCTTTGTAAACCTCTTCCTCAACTCCTGTACATGATGCAAATACGGGAGTATTTTGGAGTTCTTGGTTGCCCATTCTTCTCGAACCTGATGTATGAGCAAGTCTGAATCCCCAATCACTAGTAACTCTTGAATGTTCATATCAATGGCCATCTTGAGCCCTAAGATGCAGGCTTCGTACTCGGCCATGTTGTTAGTGCATGGGAACCTGAGCTTAGTTGACACCAGATAATCCTGACCGGTTTCTGATACCAGGACTGCTCCTATGCCAACTCCTTTAAAGTTTGCTGCTCCATCGAAAAACATTCTCCA
>NW_017689612.1:5043-5821 GCF_001879085.1 Nicotiana attenuata
ATGATGTGCAAAAGGTAAAGACCGGGGTCCTCAGGCCATGGCATGGCGTTCTCGGGCTATGAAAATGGTGCCTCCGAACAATGACGCCTTTGGACAAATTTTGCGATCTTTCAGCCCATGAAATGCAGGATTTGGCGATGTTTTAACCGATGTAAAGCATAAATATAAATGGCGGTATTTCAGCCGATGTGGAGATTTAAATGAAGTTGGCGATGTTTCAGCCATGCAAGATTTAAATAAAACTGGCGATATTTTAGCCGATGTGGAGATTTAAATGAAGCTGGCGATCTTTCAGCCATGCAGGATTTAAATAAAACTGGCGATATTTCAGCCGATGCGGAATTTAAATAAAGGTGGCGTTATTTCAGCCATGGAGAGATTTAATAAGACGGCGATATTTCAGCCAATGGTAAGTGTGAAATACAAGTGGCGATCTTTTAGCCATGTGTATGGAGGTAGAGCTTAACCTCGGAAGGCAGAATGGTAGCCTTATGCAACGCAAAGAAATGCAAATGGAGACAATGCTTAGTCTCGAAAGGCAGAATGGTAGCCTTATGCAATGCAAGAAATGCAGGATGGAGGTAGTGCTTAACCTCGAAAGGCAGAAGAGTAGCCTTATGCAATGCAAGAAATGAAGGTGGAGACAATGCTCAGTCTCGGAAGGCAGAAAGGTAGCCATATGCAATGCAAGAAATGCAGGATGGAGGTAGTGCCTAACCTTATAAGGCAGAAGAGTAGCCTTATGCAATGTACGAAATAAAGGTGGAGGTATAATGTA
>NW_017689613.1:0-735 GCF_001879085.1 Nicotiana attenuata
ACTTCTCAAAAACCTTCAAATTTCTATCTTTAGCCAAATGGCTCCAAAATGACCTACGGACCTCCGAATTCACTTCCGATCGCGCTTCCAACTCCAGAATCACCATACGGAGCTATACGCAGTCTCGGAATCCCAAACAGACATTGATAACATTAAAATGCACTTCAAACCAAACTTATGAAATTTCTTCTAAAATGCTAACTTCCACAATAGGCGCCAAAATGCTCCCAGTTTATCCAAAACCTGAACCGGGCATATGCCCAAGTCCGGAATCATCATACGAACCTGCTGGAACCTTCAGATCCTGATTCCGAGGTCGTTTACTCAAAAATCCAATCCTAGTTCATTCTTTCAACTGCAAGCTTCCCAAATGACAATTCTCTTTCTAAATCAACTCTGAACTTCCCGGAACTTAATTCCGACCACGCGCACAAGTCATAATACTCGAAATGAAGCTGTTCATGGCCTCCGACTGCTGAACGGAGCGCTAGGACTCAAAACGACCGGTCGGGTCGTTACATTCTCTCCCACTTAAACAAACGTTCGTCCTCGAACGTGCTGAGAACTATGCTGGAGTAGTCTGAAATCACTGGTTAACTTCTCATGCACCTTCCCGTGCTACCACAACTCAGTTGAGCACATCAGCTCGATCAATTCTGAAGATATTCCCTCTTATCAAGGTAAATAAGCCTTAGGGCCCAATTCCAACATCCGGAATTCTATGCCTGGCCTGTT
>NW_017689613.1:5201-5821 GCF_001879085.1 Nicotiana attenuata
CGGTCCCATTTCCACAGAAGCGGAAATACCAGATACCAGATCCCTTCAGCTGTTCTTCAACTTCCAAATTTGATCCGTTAACCATCCGGAATCCATTCGAGGCCCCCGGGACCCTAACCAAACATACCAACCAATCCCAAAACACATTACGGACTGGCTCGAGGCTTCAAATCATATCAAACAACGCTAAAATCATGAATTACACCCCAATTCAAGCTTTATGAACTTTGAACTTTCCAACTTCTACTTCCGATGTTTAAACCTATCAAATCACGTCCGATTGACCTCAAATTTTGCACACAAGTCATATTTGACATTACGGACCTACTCCAACTTCCGGAATCGGATTCCGACCCCGATATCAAAAAGTTAACCTCCGGTCAAACTTCTCAAAAACCCTTTAAATTTACTATCTTTAAGCCAAATGGCTCCAAAACTGACCTACGGACCTCCGAATTCACTTCCGATCGCGCTTCCAACTCCAGAACTCACCATACGGAGCTATACGCAGTCTCGGAATCCCAAACAGACATTGATAACCATTAAAACTGCACTTCAAACCAAACCTTAATGAAATTTCTTCTAAAACTGCTAACTTCCACAACTAGGCGCCAAAACTG
>NW_017689614.1:0-796 GCF_001879085.1 Nicotiana attenuata
TCTCAAAAACGCATGGCCCTCGCTTAATTAAAATTTTTTTTTTTTTTTTTTTTTTTTTTTTATACTTAGTATTCGGGCGGACCGTTTAGCGAATTTCATGGTCTTCCTCAAAGATAATAAATGCGTAGTTGCTTTAGGCGCGTATTTTAATAATATTACTTTCCTAAATGTGGGTGCACATTTATGTGACCCAAATCCAAATCTCAACGAAGTTGAAATGTGTTGACAATTACGGGTGCACTGGTGCGACGTGGTTCGAGACGCATTTTCACGACGTTGCAATTCTTATTAAAAATAACAATAAAAACGGTTTACTACTAAAAGGCATATAGGTTAGAATGTGTTTTAAAATCAGATAAAAGCAAATACAACAGTTGAGCGACCGTGCTAGAACCACGGAATCCGGGAATGCCTAATACCTTCTCCCGGGTTAACAGAATTCCTTACTCGGAGTTCTGGTTCGCGGACTGTTAACAGAGTCATAATTTCCTCGGATCGGGATTCAAACGGTGACTTGGGACACCATTAATCTCCCAAGTGGCGACTCTGAATATTAATAATAAATCCCGTTCCGACTGTCCTTTAATTGGAAAACTCCTTTGCGCCCTCATAGGTGTAGGAAAAAGGAGGTGTGACAGCTCTGGCGACTCTGCTGGGGATAAGAACCCAGAACTTTGGTTCAGGGTTCAGAATTCGAGCTTAGATATATTGTTGTATTTGGCTTTATCTGATTTTTCTTCATGTTTCATGCTAAATGTGCAAAATGTTGCTTTTTACCGCTTTGATATTATCTGGA
>NW_017689614.1:5073-5821 GCF_001879085.1 Nicotiana attenuata
CCCTACTTTGGAAATCAGTAGCGAAAGTCAGAAACGCAAGACGACAAAGGATAAGTAAAGGAAAAGAGAAAGGAGAAAGAAAAGAATAGAAAAGAAGAAAGAAAAAAAAGAAAAGAGAGAAAAAAAAAGAGAAGAAAAAGAAAAGGAAAAAAAAGAAAAACAACAAAACAACAAAACAACAGAAGGGAAAAGAAAGGAAAAGAACAAAAAGAGAAAAGAAAAAGAAAAGGAGCAACAACAAAAGTAGTCCTATGAACTACGTTTGACTTGATTCCGAAAGGCTACGTAGGCAGCCTCTCTCTTAGGTTCAGTCACACCAAAATAAAATTCAAAAGTCCCCAAGAAAGAAACTGGGGCAGAAGTTGTGGTTGTTGTAAGAAATCTGATTCCGAAAGTTGTAATTTTGAATCCATGTTGAATTGTTTTGAGCCTTTGATACCCTTTCTTCCTAACCCTGTCCAAAAGCCTGCATTACGGTCCAAAGAAAGACCTTCTGATCAATCTTCGAGAGACGCCGAGTAAAGCGAGTAGAGGTGAACCATATCAGGGGCAACACTCCAGTCCAAACAAGGGAAATGAAGAATGAGAGAGTCTTGATGATAAATGCCCTCACGGGCACCATAAGGCAAAGTAAGCTGAGAGAAATAAAAATGAGAGAGTCTTATTGGTGAAAACCTTCACAGGCACCATAAGGCGATAGCGAGGTGAGAGAAAGACCAAAATGAGAGAGGCTTGATGGTGAAAACCT
>NW_017689615.1:0-406 GCF_001879085.1 Nicotiana attenuata
GCACCTCGGAACCCGACAAAATTTACAAAAATCGAACACCCATTCCGCTACGAGTTCACCCATACAAAAATTATCAAATTCCGATACCATTTGGTCCTTCAAATCATCATTTTACATTTTTGAAAGATTTCACAATTTTCCTCAAATTTTCCTTTAGATTCTCATGAATTTGATGTTAAATCTAAGATATAATCACAAAATATAGTTGGAAATTGATTAGAGGCACTTACCCAATAATTTGGTATGAAAATCTTCTCTCAAAATCGCCTCACCTCGGAGTTAGGTTACAAAATATAGAAAATGAAGTAAAACTACGAAACTACCCAGTCTTTAGCAGGCTGCAGATGTCGCTATTTGCGACACGAGGGTTCGACAATGTAGAACTCGACAAAGCGAAGAAACCTTC
>NW_017689615.1:4191-5821 GCF_001879085.1 Nicotiana attenuata
ACTTTTCAACACTTAAGCTCTCATTTAGGGACTAAATGTCCCAAAACTCTCCGAAACTCAACACAGAACGTCCCGGCAAACCAAATTAGCAGAAATGAACTTAGGGGAAGCAGTTAATAGGGGATCGGGGCATTAATTCTTAAGACGACCGGCTGGGTCGTCACACTTAACTGAAGATCTCATCTCATCCTTTGCCCATAACCTTAGGACAGAACCCAAGCCCCAACACCTGAAATTCATCTTTGGACCCGAATCCTACATCATCACACTGCATAAACCTGAACAAGCTGAATCGAGCCAAAATTTCAATCCAGAATTCAATCACATGCTGATTCACACACTCAAATGCCCGAGGCAATAACCTCTGACCACCATAGCTGCTCAAATAACATCCTGGATGCCGACAATACACTTCACATTGAATTTAACCTTGTTCCGGACCTCCACAACACCGCCCATGATAAAGAAACATACGGAAACTCATAGCCGCCCATGAAGTCAACAAGTCAAGAAGCTCTCTCGCCCGCCAAGGGCCATTACCCAAATCTTAGTAAAAACACCCTCATACTTCCAACACTCCTCACCCCTAATACCATAGTACTAATCTCAGGTCTAAGAACCTCATCTCAGCCAATACAAGCAGCCCAACTAAAAACTTACCACGGAGCCACACGGATTCTCATACCACACAGTTCATACACCAAACCAGTAATAGCTCAATTATGCAACACAAATAAAAGGAAAGCAAGGTAGAAGTATTATCTAACAAGTATAACATGTGAAACAACAAAAATAGTTTTCATCAAATCGTTCCACAGAGGGAAAACAGAACACCAAATAAACACAAGGAAAGGGTACCCCACATAACATCCGTTGCGGCGCACAGCCCGCTTCTAAATACTCGTCAAGCCAAAATGCTCGGGTTCACTGATCATATGAATACTGATATCAAGCACAACAGTGTGCACAAGTAAAACTGAGGTAACAATGAATAAAAGTAATAAAGCATGAGAGAAGCAAGCATATCTAAGGTGTAATGAGCAAATCAACATCACGAGGGCTATCTCGCCCGCATCGCCATAAGGCCTGAACAGAACTATAACATGCGTTGAGAATAATCATGCAACCTCATAGACACCACAACATAAGAGAGTAGCACATAACATAGGCCAGGGGCACAAATAATATCCATTTTGCCTGGTAACATATCCGTGATAACAATCGCACAAGAGCACACAAACTTGACCTGATACAAAATACATATTCTAGTTGATCTTCCAAATAGCCCCCAACCAAATCCTGATCCTTCCCCAATTAGGTAATTATTCTTCAAAGATCCATAACAACCTATCGATAGGCCTATCTAAAGTCTCGGAACACCAATTGGAGTCCAATAACATCAAAATCAACTCTTTGTCAAACTTATGAACTCTTATGTTCTTCAAATTGCCAACTTTCGAGAAATAAGTGTCGAATTCTTCTAGGAACCTCCAAAACCAAATACCGAACATATGTACAAAAAAAAAAAAAAAAAAAAAAAAAAAATACATCGTATGAACCTACTCGGAACAAATCTAAACCTACGATTTCGTAGTCCGTTTACTTCAAAACGTACAAACCTTACGGTTAA
>NW_017689616.1:0-1969 GCF_001879085.1 Nicotiana attenuata
AATAGGAGGTTTAGCTGGTATTCCTTGGGAGACTCCGGGTTTGCTTATGCCAGAAAATCGCAAGGGTAGGGGTTTCCTTAAGATGATGGGACTGAAGAAGAACCCACACTTAACATGCTTGAAAGACTCTTACATCCCATTCGACTATCTGTACGAGAGGTACGGCCATAGCAAGTCATACCGCACCTATTCAGATGAGTTCGCCATCACCTCATTGGGGCATGTCCATAGAAGGGTCTTCGTTTTTATGTTTTGCTTTTTGGGAATGATGGTGTTCCCTATGAAGAAGGTTAGGATCCATACCAGACTGGCCATGATAACCAAGACTTTGATGGAAGGAATTGGTGGGCAGACTTTCAGCATAGTGCCCATGATCATTGCTGAGATATACCGTGCCTTGGACAACTGTCAGCAAAAGGGCAGTCATTTTGAGGGTTGCAACTTATTACTTCAGCTCTGGCGCATGGAACACCTCCAGAAAGGGGAATACCGACAAGAGATCCTACACAGAGACTGGGATGATCACATCGCCTTCCACCAGCCAAGGCATATGAATTATATGCCTAAAATGTTCGCTCAGCCAGAGGACGCCAGAGGATGGGCAGAATTATTTGAAAATCTAAAAGAAGACCAGGTACAATGGATGGTCGAGTGGTTCCCCATGGATGAATTCATTATTCGATCCCGAGATGCATCGTTTCTCATAATAATTGGTTTGAGAGGGACTTATCCTTACGTTCCTCTCCGAGCCATGAGGCAGGCTGGAAGAAAGCAAATCATACCAAGGGTCGACAAAATGAGTCACTTCAGGGCTAATTTCCTGGACGATGATAGCCCTCACAGGTGCCAAGCTCAGCACTTGTGGCACTGCAAACTCGTTTTGGGGAAAGAATCTATTGAGCCAGACAAGTATCACGCCGGTTGCGCGCCACACTATTCGGGTTGGTTAGAAGACAATGACATGGGTCAGCCCGGATTCGTTCGAGGTCACAGAATCATCGACGAGCACTCTGAAGCACGGGTTAAGTATAATCAACTGCGCAAGAGAATTCGAGAGTGTGAAAGTGAGCACCGGGAAATACAAGAAGCCCATCAGAAGTTGATCGAGGAGTGGAAAGATATGGCTGTCAGCGCCAACAAGCGACTAGGGTATCTGGAGCGGGGTCTAGTGGAACTGGAAGGCAAGTTCATCAAGAGAATTGAAGATTGTCAAAATGCTGAAGGAAATGCAAGCGGACATCTGGCCCAAGCTTATTTGCTGCTAGGACTACGCGAGCTGGTGAAGCTATTCGAGGGAGACGAAAATGCCAAATCTGGGGAACGTCCTTCTGGGACCAAGTAGTTAGGAGTCCTTTTATTCTTTATTTTAATGTAATAAGGCCAATGGCCAATAGTGATATCTTACTTCCTATTATTTAGAGTTGTCACGTGAGTGGTGATGTCCTCTTCAGGGGTCGGAATCACCACCTCTTTGCCTTCCTAATGGCAATCTTTTTTCGCCTGCTTCAGGTCACCCTCAGTTATCGAGCATATGTATCTCGACATCGGCTCACATCGGCCAGGGACCGACGAGGGTTTCTCGATCTTGAAATCGGAAGTGAGATCGCACACCCCGGGAACGCACTCCTCGATGCGTGGCTCCACCGGCATCGCCGGCCGGCCGCGATGAAGAAGCTTTCTCCTTTTGAGGAACGGCTTTGGATGTTTTTGCCATTTTGGAGTAGATTCAAAGAAAGAAGAAGATGAGATTTATAGTTCTGAAGAAAGATTGGTAACGAGGCCTAGAAATTGCGCGAGAACAGAGAGGCTAAATGAGATGTAGCTTTAGGGACTTGCAGAAAAACTTGAAAAACTCAGAAGGATTTTGAATATTAAGTACAAGAAAATTTCAAAAGTAAAGTTTAAAAGAAGTAAGAAGAAGACTATTTAAGGATTTACGGCGACGGTTCGAGGGCATAATGGCCGACCA
>NW_017689616.1:5086-5821 GCF_001879085.1 Nicotiana attenuata
GTTCTTTTCGAGGAGGAAGGGGAGGAAGGCCCTTCCATACAAGCGATGAACCGAGGAGACCGCCTCAGCAATTGGTCAATTAGAACCGTCAGGGCCCAGAAGGCTTCGGGGTAGCAAGGCTAAACAAAAGCACCATGCATCTCATTTTACTTTTTACTAGCTCATTTTTTCCGCATTGTCTTTAATTTTGAAAAGAGCTCCGATGTTCCAAACAATCATGAATTTAGTCAAAGCATTTCAATTTATCATATATCTCGCTCTTATTATTTTCTCTATCATTTACTCTATTTTCACACAACATTACTATTACTTACTTTGATGATGAACCAACGATTATGACTAGCAACGAAACAACGCAGCAAAAGGACATAGACTCAGAAGAAGATGAAATACCTGAATAGGTCGTCAGAGAGGTTGAGAATTTTGAGAATAGACCTAAGTCTAACCTGGAAGAAACTGAGGTCATTAATTTGGGAGATACAGAAAATGTCAAAGAAACTCGCATCAGTGTTCACCTATCGCCATCAAAAATGGAAGAATACACAGAATTTTTAAAGGAATATGAGGACATATTCGCCTGGTCGTATGATGATATGACTGGTCTCAGCACGTCCATTGTAGCTCACAAACTGCCAACAGATCCAACCTGTCCGCCGGTAAAACAGAAGCTCAGGAAATTCAAACCCGACATGAGTTGAAAACTCAAAGAGAGGTTACTAAGCAAGTCAAAGCCAA
>NW_017689617.1:0-5820 GCF_001879085.1 Nicotiana attenuata
CAGGTCGTTCAATGCGTCGTCGAAAGACCTGCCGCGATCACGACGCACAGCAGCCTGAAAAGCCTTCATGTTCGCAAAGAGTTGCACGCGTTCGCGTTGGTCTGTCCCCCCTGACCATTGCGTTCGCGAGCCTAGGCTCGCGTTCGCATAGAACAACTCAATGATTCCCAGCCCACCTCCATTTACTCTACGCGTTCGCATGATGCCGGTCGCTTTTGCGAAGAGCAGCCTCCCAGTGCTCTGCATTCACGACCATGGCTACGCGTTCGCGATGAACAAACTCATCCCCAGCCCAGCTTACACTTCTCGTTTGCGTGAGAAGCTTCGCGAACGCAAAGAAGGAAACAAGCAAGTGCTGAAGCTGCAGAAAACCAGAATTTCCTAAGTCTAAAACATCCCCAAGCCTATCCGAAACTCACCCGAGCCCTCGTGGCTCAAAACAAAACATGCACACTAGTCTTAAAACATCATACGGACTTGCTCGTGCGATCAAATCGCCAAAATAACACCTAGAACAACGAATTTAGCACCAAATTGAATGAAATTTTCAAGAAAGTTTAAAACTTCTAACTTCCCAACCGGACGTCTGAATCACGTCAAATCAGTTCCGTTTCTTACCAAATTTCACAGATAGGATATAAATATCATAACGGACCTGTACAGGGCTCCGGAACCAAAATACGGACCCGATACCAACAAGATCAAACATTACCAAATTTCTTTAAACCATTATAATTTTAGTCTTTCAATTTTAATCAAAAATTCATATCTCGAGCTAGGGACCTCGAAATTCGATTCCGTGCATACGCCCAGGTCCCATATTTTTACTACGGACCCACCGGACCGTCAAAATACGGATCCGGGTCCGTTTACTCAAAATGTTGACCGAGTTCAACTAAAATAAACTTTTTAGGCCAAAAATTATTATTTCATCAATTTTTCTCATAAAAGCTTTCCGGAAACACGACCGGACTGCCCACGCAAATCAAGGAGGGATGAAATGAGGTTTTTAAGGCCTCGGATCACAGAATTGAGCTCCAAAACAGAAGATGACCTTTTGGGTCATCACATTCTCCACCTCTAAAACAACCGTTCGTCCTCGAACGGTCATAGAAAAGTACCTGAGTTGGTTAATAGGTGGGGATATCTGCTCCGCATATAAGACTCGGACTCCCAGGTAGCTGCCTTAACAAGATGACCTCTATACTGCACTCGAACCGAAAGATAACTCTTCGATCTCAACTGACAAACCTGCCGGTCAAAAATGGCTACCGGCTCCTCCTCGTAGGTCAAATCCTTGTCCAACTGGAAGTGTCGAAATCTAGCACGTGGGATGGATCACCGTGATACTTCTGAAGCATGGAAACATGAAACACTGGATGTATCGCTGATAAACTTGGTGGTAACGCAAGTCTATAGGCCACCTCTCCCACTCGATCAAGAATCTCAAAAGGCCCGATGAACCGAGGGCTTAGCTTGCCCTTCTTTCCAAACCTCATTACGCCCTTCATGGGTGACACCCGAAGCAACACTCTCTCTCCAACCATGAATGCCATATCATGAACCTTACGGTAGGCATAACTCTTTTGCCTTGATTGAGCTGTACGAAGTCTATCCTGAATGATCTTAACCTTATCCAAGACATCCTGTACCAAATCTGTACCCAATAATCGAGCCTCCCCCGGCTCAAACCACCTAACCGGCGATCAATATTGTCTACCATATAATGCCTCATAGGGAGCCATCTGGATGCTTGACCGATAGCTGTTCTTGTAGGCAACCTCCGCTAACGGCAAAAACTGATCCCAAGAACCTCCAAATGTAGTAACACAGGCACATAGCATATCCTCAAAGATCTTAATTGTACGATCGGACTGTCCGTCCGTCTAAGGATGAAATGTTGTGCTCAACTCGACCCGCGTACCCAACTCACGCTGTACTGCCCTCCAAAAGTGCGAGGTAAACTGCGTACCTCGATCAGAAATGATAGACACGGGTCACACCGTGAATAAGAACGATCTCACGGATCTAAATCTCTGCCAACCTCTCCAAAGAATAGGAAACTACCACAGGAATGAAATGCGCTGACTTGGTCAGTCTATCCACAATAACCCAAACTACATAGAACTTCCTCTGAGTCCGTGGGAGTCCAACAACGATGTCCATGGTGATACGCTTTCACTTCCACTCAGGAATCTCTATCTTCTGAAGCAAACAACCAGTTCTTTGATGCTCATACTTTACTTGCTGAAAATTTAGACACCGAGCTACATATGCAACTATATCCTTCTTCATCCTCTTCCACCAATAATTCTGCCGCAAGTCTTGATACATCTTAGCCACGCCCGAATTAATAGAATACCGGGAACTATGGGCCTTCTAGAATCAACTCACGAAGTCCATCCACATTAGGCACAAAAACACGACCATGCATCCTCAAAAATCCATCATCTCCAACCGTAATCTGCTTGGCATCACCGTGCCGCACTGTGTCCCTAAGGACAAGTAAATGAGGGTCATCATATTGCCGCTCCCTGATACGCTCAAACAAGGAAGACAGAGCGACTGTGCAAGCTAAAACATGACTGGTCTCAGAAACATCCAATCTCACGAACTGATTGGCTAGGGCCTGAACATCTAATGCAAGCAGTCTCTCACCAATTGGAATGTATGCAAGGCTACCCATACTAGCTGACTTCCTACTCAAAGCATCGGCCAACATATTGGCCTTCCCGGGATGATACAAGATGGTGATATCATAGTCTTTCAATAGCTCCAACCATCTTCTCTGCCTCAAATTGAGCTCCTTGTGCTTGAAGAAATACTACAAACTCTTATGATCCGCGAACACCTCACACGACATGCCATATAGATAGTGCCTCCAAATCTTTAGTGCGTGAACAATGGTTGCCAACTCTAAGTCATGAACTATAATTTTCTCGTGAATCTTTAGCTTCCATGAAGCATATGCAATAACCATGCCACCCTGCATCAATATCACACCAAGTCCAATACGAGATGCGTCACAATATAATGTATAAGGCCCTGAACCTGTGGGCAATACCAACACCGGTGCCGTAGTGAAAACAGTCTTGAGCTTCTGAAAGTTCGCCTCACACTCATCCGACCATCTGAACGGGGCACTCTTCCAGGTCAACCTAGTCATCAGGGATGCTATGGATGAGAACCCCTCCACAAACCGATGGTAATAACCCGGAATCCCAAGAAACTCCAAATCTCTGTAGCTGATGTGGTCTAGGCCAGTCCTCGACTGCCTCGATCTTCTTAGGATCAACCTGAATACCCTCTGCTGATACAATGTGACCTAAGAAAGTTACTGAACCCAACCAAAACTCACATTTGGAAAACTTAGCATATAACTGGCTGTCTCTCAGAGTCTGAAGAACGATCCGAAGATGCTGCTTGTGCTCCTCTCGGTTGCGGGAGCAGATCAAGATATCATCATTAAAAACAATCATGAAGGAATCCAGATAGGGCTTGAACACCCAGTTCATCAAATCCATAAATGTTACTGGGGTATTTTTCAGCCCAAATGACATCACTAGAAACTCATAACGCCCATACCAAGTCCGAAAAGCTGTCATAGGGACATCGGATGACCAAATCCTCAACTGATGGTAGCCAGACCTCAAATCGATCTTTGAAAATACTTTGGCACCCTAAAGCTGATCAAATAAGTCATCAATCCTTGGCAATGGATAATTGTTCTTGATGGTGACTTTGTTCAACTGCCGATAATCTATGCACATCCTCATCGATCCATCCTTCTTCTTTACAAACAACACGGGCGCACGCCAAGATGAGACACTGGGTCTAATGAAGCCCTTATCAAGAAAATCTTGCAACTGCTCCTTCAATTCTTTCAACTCTGGCGGGGGCATATGGTATGGTGGAATAGAAATGGGTTGAGTGCCTAGAGCCAAATCAATGCAAAAATCAATATCCCTGTCGGGCGGCATCCCGGCAGGTCTGCAGGAAATACCTCTGGAAACTCCCGAACAACTGGTACAGAATCCATGGAAGGAACACTAGAATCACGAACATAAGCCAAATAAACCAAACACCCCTTCTCGACCATACGCCGAGCCTTCATATAAGAGATAGCCCTGCTGGTAGAATGACCAGGAGTCCCCCTCCACTCTAATCGAGGCAATCCCGGGAATGCTAAGGTCACGGTCTTGGCGTGACAGTCCAATATAGCATGATAAGGTGACATCCAATCCATCACTAGAATAACATCAAAATCAACCATATCGAGAAGTAGGAGATCTACGCTAGTCTCAAGACCCCTAATAATAACCACACACGAACGATAGACACGATCTACAACAATAGAATCCCCCACCGACGTGGACACAAACACGGGAGCACTTAAAGAATCATGAGGCACAACCAAATATGAAGCAAAATAAGATGACACATTGGAGTATGTAGACCCTAGATCAAATAGAACTGAAGCATCTCTACTGCATACTGTAACAGTACCTATGATAGCAGCATCAGATAACACTACCTCAGGCCTGGCCGGGAAAGCATAACATCGGGGCTGGGCCCCACCACCCTGAATCATATCTCTAGGATGGCCTCCTGCTGGCTGGCCTCCACCTCTAGCAGCCTGGCCTCCACCTCAACGGCCTGACCTCCACCTCTAGCGGCCTAACCTCTACCTCTGGCTCCCTGACCCCTACCTCTAGCTGGCTGAGCAGGTGGTACCGGAATCATGGCATGAGAACACTACTACTATCGCGGAAAGCCCACTAATCTCGGACAGGTCCTCCGGATATGCCCATACTCACCACACTCGAAACATCCAACCTGATACTGCGGCTGTGGAAACTGAGACTAACCATGACGATCCGACTGACCGAAATAATAACTCTGAAGAGGAGGTGCTCTGATAGGAACTGGTGGTGCACTATAAGCTGGCTGCCCTGAAGGAGGTACATAAGGACCACGACTCCCCGAAGCTCCATGGGATGTCTCAAGTGCTGAATGAAACGGCCTAGGAGGATGGCCCATACAGAAAGTACCCCGACCTCNATAACTAGTACAATAGTTGGTTTATTCACAAACTAGCTAGCCTCTATATATATACCGGACCATCAAAGGTCACCAAGAATCTTAGTAAAAAACACCATTTTTCCAGCGAAAATGGTCACCGTCGAGGAGGTTCGAAGGGCACAGCGTGCTAAGGGACCGGCCACCATCATGGCCATCGGCACAGCCACTCCTTCGAACTGTGTTGATCAAAGCACTTATCCTGATTATTATTTTCGAGTCACTAATAGCGAGCATATGACTAAGCTTAAGGAGAAATTTAAGCGCATGTGTAAGATATTTATTTACGTTTTACTAATCATTCTTTCATTTTTTTAGAGTTTAAGTTATATACAATTTCGTAAACTGGCGTCTATATATAATTTAAATTCTTCTTTTATTACTCTCGTATTTAATTGAAGTTTTTGATAATTATAAGTGTTTCTAGATTATATATAAGACCTGAGGAGCCATCTACCCCGAAGTGTGGGTAGCGGGAGTCTATGCTCCTCCCCCAGCCTAATAGATGGCTGGTGCTACAGGGAAAGTGCCGACCTGTGCCACACTCTCCAGGAGGCCCACTAGACAGACCAAAGCATCCTGATGTACTGGGGTAACGATGAACCCCTCTGGAACCTGAGCTGGCCCTGGTGGAACGGTCTGGGCTGGAGCCTCTCAGTCAAACTCTACCTGAGGCTCCACCGCTGGTGCTGCTGCTCGAGCTCTGGGCTAAGCCCCTACCCCGTGCCCTCGGCCTCTAGC
>NW_017689618.1:0-5820 GCF_001879085.1 Nicotiana attenuata
GCGCGAGGAGGTCAATTTGAGAGGAAAAGGCATAGCGAGCTAGACTTTGGGCCGGCTTGAGGTGAGTAATAGGTGTAAATGATGAACTGAGGGTTTGAGACCCCGGAATTTCACATCGTACCGCTATATTGAGGCGAGGCACGCGCTCTATGATGAGTGCGGGGCTGTTGGTTATTGGGGATTGTGACTTGGTCCGTCCCGGTGATGTTTTACTGTGTTTTTCTACTAGAACTTGTTAGAAATCATCGTTATTTGGATTTGACTGTTGTATTTGGGCTTCATGCCGGTTATTTGGATCCTTCAGGGATTGATTTCACTGATTTGCATACTTTGCACATTGTTTAACCTCATTCCAAGGTTTTAAGTACTATTTTTGCAAACCCAACCCCTTTTTCTAAACTTGAAAATTCAAATGATATTTTAAATGATATTTTGGGCTGTGGATTAGTGATTTAAAAGTGCCCGAGGGGCTTATTGTGATTTCTGGATTTATGGATGGCTCGGGCTGCACGCCGCAGCAGTACTATGTGATATTGAGGCCGAGGGCCTGGTTGGTGCCACGAGATGGCTTATTTGCGCTTGGGCTGTAGGAGCCCCTCCGGAGTCTGTACACACCCCCAGTGAGCGCCGTCGACGTAAAATATATGGTTGGCTCGGACTGCACGCCGCAGTGGGTACCTGAGTGTATCGGTATTTGCATTGCATTGCATCATTGCATCATTCCTTACCTATTACCTGTCATGGTTCTTTCTGTACTATTACTTTATTGACTTGCCGGTCTCACTGTTAAAGGTTTGGTACTGCCCGTTATAGTTGCCTTGTGTTTTTAGTGATTTCTTATCTTCAGTTATTATTTATGCTTATTACTCACAGAGTTGGAGTACTCACTTTACTCCCTGCACCTTGTGTGCAGATTTAGGTGCATCACAGTCTGAGGGAGGACCTGTCTAGCTGAGCAGCATTTCCCCGGGAGCATCGAGGTAGCTGCATGGCGTTGGCAGCCTTGATCCTTCCCTCCTATCCATATCTTTCATTATTCCATTTTTTAGACAGTCTTGTTATAGGATGACACTCTGTATTAGAGGCTCGTGATCGTGACACCGGAACCTGTTTTGGGTTATGTTCTAGTATTTTTGTTGGTTTTCAGTATACTACTCCGTGCTCATAGTAGTTTAATAAGATGGTTTAGTAATTTAGTATCTGTGTTCGAATTCCTGAATTATCATAAGTTGAGATTTGCTGTTGAATAGTCGGGCTTGCTTAACAATGTGTTGGGCGCCATGACGACCAGGGTTTGGGTCGTGACAAGTTGGTATCAGAGCCTAGGTTACTTGGTCTCGCGAATCATGAGCCGGTTTAGTAGAGTCTCGCGGATCAGTACGGATACGTCTGTATTTATCCTCGAGAGGCTACAGAACCTTTAGGAAAACTCCATATCCTTGAAATTCTTGTCGTGCAACTTTGTTGATCCGAGAACTAAACTTCTGTATTCTATTCTCTCGCAGATGGCAAGAACCCGTGCTACCAGACGTGGCGGACGACCACCAGTACCACCCACTAGAGGCCGTGGACGCGGTCGTGGTCGTGGTCGAGGCAGACCAGCGAGGGCAGCACCTGTAGATCCACCAGCTGCCCCGGTTCAGGACTAGCCTCCGGCTGTAGATGCTCCAGCAACACCTGTGCAGGCACCAGCAGTGCCTATTGTGATTCTTGGCCTCTAGGAGGCTTTGGCTGAGATATTATCCGTTTGCACTGGCCTGGCTCAGGCAGTCACAGCCACTACTGCAGCAGCTACCTCACAGACTGGGGGAGGTCATCAGACCCCCGCTGCTCGCACACCGGAGCAGGTTGTTCAGGGATTGCAGACACCGGGAGCAGCCCCAGCTCAGCCAGCTGCACCAGTTGCACCAGTTGCCCCAGTTGCACCAGTTGCACCAGCTCCAGGCTATGTGGTTCCAGCTATGACAGACGATGAGCAGCGTCGTCTTGAGAGATTCGGTAGGCTTCAGCCTCCGGTGTTCAGTGGTGCTGAGGGCGAGGATGCCTAGGGTTTTCTTGACAAGTGTCAGCGTATGCTTCGCACCGCAGGGATTTTAGAGTCGAGTGGAGTGTCTTTTACTACTTTCCAGTTCTCAGGGGCTGCATTTACCTGTGGGAGGATTTTGAGAGGCGTAGGCCTGTTGGTGCAGCGCCCCTTACATGGCAGCACTTCTCCACTCTCTTTCTGGAGAAGTACGTACCGCAATCTCGCAGGGAGGAGCTGCGTCGTCAGTTCGAGTGGTTGACTCAGGGGGACATGTCTGTGACTCAGTATGAGATGAGGTTTTCTCAACTAGCTCGTCATGCTACTTGGATGACTCCGACTGATCGGGAGAGGATTAGGAGGTTCGTAGATGGCCTCAACTATTCACTACGCATTTTGATGACCAAAGAGAGGGTTTTCGGTGCCTCGTTCGAGGAGGTAGTTGGCATTGCTCGTGATATTGAGGCAATTCGCCGCAGGGAGCGTGAGGAGAGGGAGGCCAAGAGGCCTCGGAGTTCAGGCAGTTTTAGTGGTGCTCCGTCTAGGGGCCAGTTCCAGCGTGGTAGAGGTAGTTCCTTCAGGCCTCCTCAGTCAGCTCGCCCTAAGTATAGTGGGGCTTCTTCAGGCCGTGGCCATCAGGGATTTCAGCAGGGCCAGCCTTCACTTAGTGCCCTTCCCGCACAGAGCTCTTCTCATGCCTCTTCAGCCCAGGGTTCTTCTGTAGCGAGGGGTTCCCTTCAGTCCCCTTCTCCAGTACCAGGCAGCTGCTACGAGTGCGGTGAGTTTGGCCATATGAAGAGGGAGTGTTCTCGGCGTCGTGGTGGCCAGTTTCAGCAGAGGGATCAGCCCTCATCTTTTACTCCATCTACTTTAGCACCCTCCCAATCAGATAGGGGTGGGGGCCAGGCAGCCAGGGGCCACCCCAGGGGTGGAGGCCGATCTGGCGGTGGCCAGGCTCGATTCTATGCTCTCCCAGACAGGAGGGACGCCATTGCATCAGATGTTGTTATCACAGGTATTATCTCAGTCTGCCACAGGGATGCCTCTGTCTTGTTTGATCCCGGATCTACCTATTCCTATGTGTCTTCATATTTTTCTCATCACCTGGGTACGACCCGTGGGTGTCTTGCTTTACCTGTGCATGTATCTACCCCGGTGGGTGATACGATTGCTGTAGACCATGTGTATCGGTCTTGTCTAGTGACTATTGGGGGTCTGGAGACCCGAGTTGATTTGTTGCTGTTGAGCATGGTAGATTTTGATGTTATTCTGGGTATGGATTGGCTATCTCCGTGCCATGCTATTCTGTACTGTCATGCCAAGACAGTCACATTGGCCATACCGGGTGTTCCAAGGGTTGAGTGGCGTGGCATGACTGACTATGTTCCTAGCAGGGTGATCTCTTTCCTAAAGGCCTAGCGGATGGTTGGGAAAGGTTGTCTATCGTATTTGGCTTTTGTGAGAGATGTTGGAGCTGAGACTCCTAGTCTTGATTCTGTGCCCGTTGTGAGGGACTTCCCTGATGTGTTTCCAGCAGACCTGCCGGGCATGCCGCCGGACAGGAACATTGATTTTGGTATTGACCTGGTGTCGGGCACTCAGCCCATTTCTATTCCGCTGTATCGCATGACACCAGCAGAGTTGAAAGAACTAAAGGATCAGCTTCAGGAGCTCCTAGATAAGGGGTTCATTCGTCCGAGTGTCACCGTGGGGTGCACCGGTCTTGTTTGTGAAGAAAAAGGATGGCACAATGAGAATGTGCATTGACTACAGGCAATTGAACAAGGTGACAGTGAAGAACAAGTATCCCCTGCCCCGTATTGATGATTTGTTTGACCAGCTCCAGGGGGCAAGGGTATTCTCCAAGATTGACCTCCGTTCAGGCTATCAGCAGCTGAAGATTAGGGATTCAGATATTATGAAGACTGCTTTCCGGACGAGATATGGGCACTATGAGTTTCTGGTTGTCCTTTGGGTTGACTAATGCCCCAGCAGCATTCATGCACTTGATGAACAGTGAATTTCGGCCGTATCTGGATTCATTTGTGATTGTTTTTATTGATGACATCCCGGTGTACTCGCGTAGCCAGAAGGAGCACGCACAGCATTTGAGAGTGGTATTACAGAGATTGAGGGAGGAGAAGCTTTATGCAAAGTTCTCCAAGTGTGAGTTCTGGCTTGGTTCTGTGGCTTTCCTGGGGCACGTGGTGTCCAGTGATGGTATTCAGGTTGATCCAAAGAAGATAGAGGCGGTACAGAGTTGGCCTAGACCGTCCTCAGCCACAGAGATTCGGAGTTTCCTCGGTTTGGCGGGTTATTATCGCCGGTTCGTCCAGGGTTTTTCATCTATTGCTTCGCCCTTGACCAAGTTGACGCAGAAGGGTGCACCATTTGTATGGTCGGACGAGTGCGAGGAGAGCTTTCAGAAGCTCAAGACAGCTTTGACCACAGCTCCAGTGTTGGTTCTGCCATCAGCTTCAGGTTCTTACACAGTGTACTGTGATGCCTCGAGAGTTAGGATCGGATGTGTGTTGATGCAGGAGGGTAGAGTTATTACATATGCTTCTCGTCAGTTGAAGCCCCATGAGAAGAACTACCCTGTTCATGACTTAGAGTTGGCTGCTATAGTTCATGTTTTGAAGATTTGGAGGCACTACTTATATGGTGTATCTTGTGAGGTATATACGGATCATTGCAGCCTTCAGCATTTGTTCAAATAGAAGGATCTTAATTTGAGGCAGCGGAGGTGGCTTGAGTTACTCAAGGATTACGATATTACCATTTTGTATCACCCGGGGAAGGCCAATGTGGTGGCCGATGCTTTGAGCTGGAAGGCGGTCAGTATGGGTAGTTTGGCATATATTCCAGTTGGGGAGAGGCCCTTTGCAGTTGATGTCCAGGCTTTGGCCAATCGGATGGTGAGGTTAGATATTTCGGAGCCTAGTCGGGTGTTGGCTTGTATGGTTTCTCGGTCTTCCTTGTATGACCGCATTAGAGAGCGCCAATATGATGACCCGCATTTGCTTGTCCTTAAGGACAGGGTCCAGCATGGTGATGCTAGAGATGTCTCTATTGGTGATGATGGCGTGTTGAGGATGCAGGGCTGGATTTGCGTGCCCAATGTGGATGGGCTTCGGGAGCTGATATTAGAGGAGGCCCACAGCTCGCGGTATTCCATTCATCCGGGTGCCGCGAAGATGTATCAGGATTTGAGGCAGCACTACTGGTGGAGGAGAATGAAGAAAGATATTGTGAGTTATGTAGCTCGGTGTCTCAACTGTCAGCAGGTCAAATATGAGCATCAGAGGCCCGGTGGTGTACTTCAGCGGATGGATATTCCGGAGTGGAAATGGGAGAGGATTACTATGGATTTTGTGAGTGGTCTCCCTCGTACCTCGAGGAAGTTTGATTCGATTTGGGTGATTGTGGATCGGCTGACCAAGTCCGCGCACTTCATTCCGGTGTGTACTACCTATTCTTCGGAGCGGCTGGCAGGGATTTTCATCCGGGAGATTGTACGGCTGCATGGGGTCCCAGTTTCTATCATCTCAGATAGGGGTACTCAGTTTACTTCCCAGTTTTGGAGGACTTTTCAGCGGGAGTTGGGTACACAGGTGGAGCTGAGCACAGCATTTCATCCTCAGACGGACGGGCAGTCCGAGCGTACCATTCAGATATTGGAGGACATGTTGCGTGCCTGTGTTATTGATTTTGGAGGTTCTTGGGCTGAGTTCTTGCCACTCGCAGAGTTTGCTTACAACAACAGCTATCAGTCCAGCATTCAGATGGCGCCGTAT
>NW_017689619.1:0-606 GCF_001879085.1 Nicotiana attenuata
TGGCGAAGGCGCATAGCCTGAGTCCCGGTTCAACCATAGTTGAACTTTTTGGCGAAGGCGCATAGCCTGTCTTGGTTCAACTGTAGTCGAACTTTTTTGGTGAAGGCGCATAGCCTATCTTGGTTCAACCGTAGTTGAACTTTTTTGTTGAAGGCGCATAGCCTGTCTTGGTTCAACCGTAGTCGAACTTTTTGGTGAAGGCGCATAGCCTGTCTTGGTTCAATCGTAGTCGAACTTTTTTGGTGAAGGCGCATAGCCTGAGTCCCGGTTCAACCGTAGTTGAACTTTTTTGGTGAAGACGCATAGCCTGTCTTGGTTCAACCGTAGTTGAACTTTTTTGGTGAAGGCGCATAGCCTGAATCTTGGTTCAACCGTAGTTGAACTTTTTTGGTGAAGGCGTATAGCCTGAATCTTGGTTCAACCGTAGTCGAACTTACTGGTGAAGGCGCATGGCCTGAATCCCAGTTCAACTGTTGTTGAACTTTGTCGATCTTGATGGCGAAGGCTCATGGCCTAAGTCCCAGTTCAACTGCTGTTGAACTTTGTCGATCTTTGATGACGAAGGCTCATGGCCTGAGTCCCAGTTCAACTGTTGTTGAACTTTGT
>NW_017689619.1:5132-5820 GCF_001879085.1 Nicotiana attenuata
ACCAACAAACGGTTGGAATTGAGTCCCCTAGGTTTTTGGAACGTATACAAGGGGACATTTGTGGACCTATTACACCCACCTAGTGGGTCGTTTAGATATTTCATGGTCTTAATAGATGCATCTTCTAGATGGTCTCATGTGTGCCTATTGTCATCACGCAACCTCGCGTTTAGCAAAATTAATGGCACAAATAATTCGATTACGGGCACAATTCCCCGATAATCCAATTAAGTTTATTAGACTTGATAATGCTGCTGAGTTTTCATCCCAAGCATTTAATGATTATTGCTTATCAATTGGGATAAAAGTGGAACATCCTGTAGCTCATGTTCACACTCAAAATGGTCTTGCAGATACTTTAATTAAACGTCTACAATTGATAGCAAGACCGTTACTCATGAAAACGAGGCTGCCCACTTCTGTTTGGGGTCACGCCATTTTGCATGCAGAAATGCTAGTTCGTCTCAGACCGACAAATTATCATAAATATTCCCCGTTGCAATTAGTTTTGGGTCATGAACCTAATATATCCCATTTAAGAATCTTTGGATGCGCAGTATATGTGCCTGTAGCACCGCCATATCACACCAAAATGGGTCCGCAAAGAAGGTTAGGAATATATGTTGGGTTTGAATCGCCCTCCATTATTCGCTACCTCGAACCATTGATGGGGGATTTGTTTACTGCA
>NW_017689620.1:0-690 GCF_001879085.1 Nicotiana attenuata
AGTAATGACTGACGAACACCGTTCCACTCAAACGCCATACCCTGGGGATTACACTGCCGAAGCTAGGAGGAAAGGAAAGACAAAGACAGGAGAAACGATTGCCGCACAAGGAATGACTAGAACAGGGAGGGTTTACACCCCAGAAAACCTAGCCGAATCCAGTAAGCAAGCTCCGGGACGTCCCATTGAGACTGGGCCCGACGACCTTTCGAGGAAAATACAGGCTAAGGAATATTCGGTCGCTGAACAGTTGAACAAAACGCCAGCACAGATATCTATCCTGGCCTGCTGCAAAGTTCAGACGCTCACAAGAATGCCCTAATGAAGATACTGAGCGAAGTCTATGTGCCCAGCAATATAACCGGGGGTGTGATGGCGAATATGGCGGGGCAAGTGTTGGAAAGCCATAAAATAACCTTCCATGAAGACGAGTTGCCACCAGAAGGTTTGAGCCACAACAAGGCACTGCACATCACCGTGCAATGCGAAGATTACTTCATCACCAGAGTCCTAATCGATGGAGGGTCCAGCCTCAACATATGTCCACTTGTAACTCTCAGAACTCTAGGAAAAGGCCTACACGAGATCAAAGACGGGGCTATCAATGTCAAAGCCTTTGATGGATCCCAGAGATCTACTATTGGAGAAATTAGCCTGTGCTTGCAAATGGGGCCAACGTGGTTCGACGTC
>NW_017689620.1:5393-5820 GCF_001879085.1 Nicotiana attenuata
CCAAGGAAACGAACTAACCTTCCCCTTAGACAAAACTCACAATTTTCTTTGGATGCAGGCGCCCGAGTCACAAACATATTACGCAATTGCATTGAGCCATCACACCTACCCGCATTTTGCTATCCGTACGCAATATTTCCCAGCAGCTGCAATATCACAATCGGCTACCATCTGTCATCTAAGAATCTTTTATTACTACCCGCTTTTATCTCATTGCATAAGGCCACCTTTCTGCCTTCCCAGACTAAGCGTTGTCTCCATCTGCATTCCTGCATCTACGTTATATGTATTGTCTTGTCGATCTGAATAGTTGCCCGACTACGAAAAAGCTATTTTGTATCAGGAAGAATCTATAACACGCGAAGCATAGCGCGGTTAAATACTACGTTTTGTGTGAATATATATATAACGCGGTTAAATACTGTGT
>NW_017689621.1:0-758 GCF_001879085.1 Nicotiana attenuata
GAAGTTCGCACTCTAAGTTGTCTGTTGCAGTTAGATTACTAAGTATGAAATCAGATTGGAATATTTCTCAAGGAGCCATGGACTCCTTCATTGACCTTATGCGTGAACTAGTTGGCCCTGATATCAAATTACCTGGTGATTTCTACAAGGCAAAGAGATTAGTTTCTAAGTTAGGACTTTCGTCAATGAGAATTGATTGTTGTGAAGATTGTTGCATGCTATATTATAAAGATGATGCAGGTTTGGACAGTTGTAAATTTTGCGAAAAGCCTCGTTTCAAGAGGCTTTCCAGTGGGAATATGGTCGCTATCAAGTTGATGCATTATTTACCTCTTATACCTAGGTTAAAGAGGTTATATGCGTCGATGAGTTCTGCTCCTTATATGAGATGGCACTTTGAAAATAGAAGACCACCTGGTGTTATGTGTCATCCTTCAGATGGAGAAGCTTGGAAGCACTTTGATAGGACATATCCAGATTTTGCTAGTGAACCAAGGAATGTTCGATTAGGTCTGTGTGCGGATGGCTTCACGCCTTTTTCTGTATCTGCCACACCATATTCATGTTGGCCTGTCTTTCTTACACCTTATAATCTACCACCCGAGTTGTGCATGACTAGTCCATATATATTCTTAAATTGTATTATCTCTGGTCCACGTAATCCGAAAAGTTTGATTGATGTATATTTGCAACCTTTGATTGATGAGTTAAAATAATTGTGGTACGATGGTGTTGAAACATATGACATATCAACCAAG
>NW_017689621.1:5187-5820 GCF_001879085.1 Nicotiana attenuata
GGTGCCCTTGTGTTAGGTGCGACTGATGAAGTTTGGAAAACCGGAGGAAGTTAAGGTTCATCTTTATAGTAAGGGATTTATAGCGAATTACTTTGTGTGGACTAGTCATGGAGAGATCGATGGTAGCCATGGGATATTTCATAACATGGTTGTGGGTGAAAGTAGTAGGTCGGTGGAGAATACAAATAGTGATTCTAGAATTCATTATATGGTTGCGGATGCTTTTGGGATGCACTTTGGGGGTGAGCCCAATAAAAATGTTGAACAAACTCCTAATGATGACGCAAAACGTTTTTATGAAGCTTTAGAGGAATCTAGTCGTCTACTACGTAACGGAAGTTCGCACTCTAAGTTGTCTGTTGCAGTTAGATTACTAAGTACGTTATTCATTTCGGAAGGTTGTGGGAGCGTGTCCCACGGGAAGATTGTATAAGTGTGACATGTAGTCACTTGATTGATTAAAGATTTAAACCAAGTATGAGGATTGTGGTAATATCATTAATTTGAGAATTTATGCCTGGAGGGCACTCAGTTTATCGGGTTGTGGACTGCGGAGGATTTCTCCTGTTGTGGCAGTTGTTCTTGTGTGTTATGAGAAAAGGGAAGCTAGTATGGACCTTTGAAGGGTCATTT
>NW_017689622.1:0-630 GCF_001879085.1 Nicotiana attenuata
GTTGCTCTCAGCACCACTGAATTTGATAGCCAGAAAGTTAACCTGTGCTCAGAAAAAATAAGTGAATATTTAGAAGAAAAACAAATAACTGTCTTGTGCATGTAGCTTAACTTCTGCAAAAACTTAAACTGAAAAGTACCTAGCAACATCATTTCCACATGCCTTGGCAACCAAATATATTCCAGAAATAGCACTTTTAGCAGCACTTCCTCTTTTCAATACGGAGTTTTCTTTACATGCATGTAGATAGAACCTAGACAGACGTCTTGCCGGAGAATGGACCTTATTCATGGAACATCCATGCTCTGCAACAACTGAGTAAAGGCCAACTTCAATAGCTGCAGCTTCTTTCAATTCTCCTTCAAGCATCTTTACTCTTTGCTCTAACTTATGGACTTAATTGCAATTTGTTGTGTTCTTAAATGATACTACGGATGCTTTAATTGATGATTCTCGATATTGAGCAAGGTATTAAGTTTTTTTTCGTGGAAATTACTTATGATTGAGTATTGGTGTTAGCTGAGATGAGAAGAGTTGGGTTAAGATTGGTTATAGCTGATTCTCCTTTACCGGGACATATTTACTTTTACTATCGAATCCCTTGCCGGGACGTAGTGTAGTTTATTTGTT
>NW_017689622.1:4979-5820 GCF_001879085.1 Nicotiana attenuata
ACTTGGTAGTTTTATCTTATTTTGTTATGAGTAGCTAAACAATTATCTAGGGTTGATGGAACCAATTGTTGGTTGAAGTTTTGACTCAACTTGTTATAATCGAGCCGGAATTATTCTATGATTGTTCAACTACGTTTTGTATGGTGATTAATTGAATGGGCCCTTGATTAATCGTGTCTAATTACCTCATGTTGCTTGAGAAAGAATATTAGGTTAGAATGTTGTTGAACAACACCACTTTTGGGTAGAGATTCATTACTTGAACTTAAAAGTGGGTTTAGAGATGACGAAACTTTGGCGGGATAAATTAGAGCTGCATATATTGTTAGCTAGAGTAGTTCGAGAGAATGCTCTAGTAAATTATCGTAGTTGATCAAGATATAATTACGACAACCCATAGCTCATCATCCTCATAGCCCAAATTCCTATTAGTGAGTACTAGGAGCTGGAGGTCCACATAGATGGAAGGGAAAGGTCTAAATTTACCATTTATTATTTGAAATTTCCATTATATTTTGAGTTCGATCATAAACTAGCCATTAGCAAATTGTCTTTAGTTGTTGTTTCTATTAACGGATCTTCAGCATGAAATGGGGGCTACATATCAAAATACTTTGGAAAAAAAAGGTCCAAATTTGCACCTCTAATTTTGATCATTAAAATTACCTTCAGGTTATAGCTCATTAGGGGGGGGGGGGGTCAATAAAAAATAAAAATAAAAAAAGAATTAACGTCCAAATGTCACTTGGCCCAACAGCCTAACTGAAAATGGCCCAAGTTTGAAGTCCTTACACTGTTTGGCCCGAGTTGTACATAACCTGAAAGAATACTTTTCATCATT
>NW_017689623.1:0-446 GCF_001879085.1 Nicotiana attenuata
AGAGTGGAATGTAATGCACCTGATCAAGTTGTTTCAACTGGTACAAATGTTGATGTTATTATGGAGAAAGTAGTTGATGGGACATTAGTCATGGATGAAGCAGTTGATGGAGGTTTAGTGAAAATTTGTTGTCATGAAGATACTACTAATGAACAAGCAGCAGGTGATGGAAATTCGCTGATTCCTTCTGATGAAGAAAGAATAGAATTGAGTGCAGCTGATCAAGTTCCGTCAACTGGTACGGATGTTGCTGCTATCATACAAAAAATAGTTGATGGAACATATCAAATTTCAACACCACAGTACAGTATAGATAATAAGGAAAATAGTGGAGCTATGTCATCAATGCTACCAGCCGTGGATATTCAATCACTCCATGATGCACAAAATGAGAAATGCAGTGACCAAGCTGAACCAAGTAATTCGCTGAAAATTCCTTCTGATGA
>NW_017689623.1:5078-5820 GCF_001879085.1 Nicotiana attenuata
ATCCCCTCTTGCCCAGTTCCGCAGATGCGGCCCCATCTTTGCAGATGCGGGACCGCAGATGCGGTCCCCTAACCGCAGAAGCGGATATCGCTGGGCAGTGGCCTTCATTTAATTCGAACTCAAACACCATTTTTCATTTTACACTCCACACTTAGGCGAGTTTGGGGGCTTCCAAAGAGAGGGTTCCAACATAGCACTTCAAGGTAAGTTACTCCCATTCATTATTAGTTAAATACATGTATATTAGGTAGATTAAACACTAAAAATTAGATAAAATCAAAGGGTTAGAGCTAGACCTAGGGTTTTAATAAAATTAAGATTTAAGCACGAAATTTGTTAGGAAATGGACTAGAATTTATATATTATTGATCCTTAGGTTGTAGAGAACAATTTCCTTACGAAAAATATCGGAATTCGGGCACGTGGGCCCCGGGGTCGGAATTTTAGGAAAACTTGTGGAAAAGGTTGGAAAATTACTTAAATAGTTAGAATTCGACCTTTTAAGCCTTTATTGACTAGTTTACCTATTTTAACTAGTTTGCGATCGTTCGGCTTCGAATTAAGAGCTTGGGCTTGTTCTCGATATTGGGAGCGCGCTTTGGTGCGAGGTGAGTCTCTTTTCTAACCTTGTAAGAGGGAATTGTCCCCATAGGATTAATAATTGAGTAATTATTGCTAAATGAGGGGGCTACGCACGCGCTAGGTGACGAGAGTCCGTGCGTAGCTACTACTAATGGTCCGG
>NW_017689624.1:0-2682 GCF_001879085.1 Nicotiana attenuata
TTTATAATGCAAATTAATTAGACCCTTTAGAGACAAAACAATAAATAGAAAATCGTAGTTTGCTCTAAGATGGCCTTTAAATAATAAGATGAGATGAGCCTCGCCAAACAAAAATGCATGAATTGCGGGGACCCTCATTAAATGCTTATACTAAAATCTTTAGAAATTCGGGACGTGCCATTTAGCGAATTTTCATGGCCTCCTGCAAAGTTAACAAGACGCTAGCCACTTTAGGCGCGCTTTTTAATAATTTTACCTTCTTAACTATGGGTGTGCATTTCATGCGACCCAAATCCGAATCCCAAAACGTTGAATAAGAGGGTCAAGGATCCGGGTGCATTTCATGTGACGTGATCCAAAACACGCTCTTAAACGGCGTTCACTTTCATAAAAACTAATTAAAAGCGGTTAAACAATTCTAAAATTGCAATAGGATAACATGTATTAAAATCAAACTTTAGCCAAATATAGCAGTTGAGTGACCGTGCTAGAACCACGGAACTCGGGAGTGCCTAACCCCTTCTCCCGGGTTAACAGAATTCCTTACCCGGATTTCTGGTTCGCGACTGTTAAACAGAGTCAAACCCTTTCCTCGATTCGGGATTCAAACCGGTGACTTGGGACACCATAAATCTCCCAAGTGGCGACTCTGAATCTCTTAATAAAACGAATCCCGTTTCGATTGTCCTTTAATTGGAAAAACTCCCTTTATTATACCCTTTACGGGGTGTAGTAATGAAAAAGGAGGTGTGACAGGGGCGTTAATTCTTAAAACGACCGGCCGGGTCATTACACCTGCCTCCCTATTTGCATAAGGCTAAGCTCTGCCTTCCATTGCATGAGACTAAGCATTTTCTCCTCTTCTTGCATGAAGCTAAACCCTGCCTCCCTATTTGCATAAGGCTAAGCTCTACCTTCCATTGCATGAGACTAAGCATTGTTTTCTCTTCTTGCATGAGGCTAAGCCCTGCCTCCTCAACTGCATAAGGCTAAACTCTGCCTTTCCTTGTCTAATGTCGAATGCTACGTTGATTGAAATCTAGTACTATCTCGCTTTTCCCGGGGCTATGCTCTATCCTAATCCTACGCAAGACTAAGCTCTATCTTGTTTCACCCATCATCATGTCTCTGCATCTCATGGACTGAAACATCGCCACATTATCCAAAGACGTCATAGTCCAAAGGCATCTTCCTCATAGCCTGAAGACACCATGTCATGGCCTGAGGATCTCTCAATACTGCACATCATTATTCAAAGGCGCCATGGTTCAGAGGCACCATTTTCATGGCCCGTGGACATAATTTCATGGCCTGCGAATCCTTTATCACATGACTCATGGCCCGGGACGTCATGGTCGAAGGACGTCATCCACACCATCCGAAGACAATCTTCATAGTCCAAAGGGAATTTGCATCATGTTTAAATTGTCTCAATAACCTATATATATTTGCGTGCATCGTGTTTTTAGTTTTGCAGGTAATCCAGAAAATAACCGTTCTTCAAACGGGAGCAACCTTTGCTCGGGTTTCCGCTCATATCTACCATTACTTCAAACGTAACCGACTCTCATCAATTGCTCACTTTTACTCTATGAACGTTCAGATATCTGCCATGTGATACATCCATAACATCTCAAATTCACATTTGTGACTTCGCATAAATTCATCCAATACTATCCTACTCAAAAGAATCCTTTCCGAAACACACGACCATTCCTATAACAACGCCATCAGTTTCGTTCACCGTTGGATCCAGAACTACACATGGCCCGATTCCTGTAAAACCAGGAATATGTAGGCAGCTCAGAAACCAGGGTTCGACCTATATTTTTCAAAACCACTCCATTCGGTCAAAATCGGTCATCATTTCTTTACCCGACAACTCTTTCATCCTTCCCAAGTAAAGAAGGGGTTGTTGATACCCAATTTTTCCCTCATATTTTTCAATTGTATGTACTTTCAAAATAGTATATTTGCATCATAATTTTGCTTTATAAACCTATACATGCATTTTCTATAATTTTTTCATAATTTTTAGAGCTTTAAATTTATTTTTCTGTATTTAAATTACTTGAATAAATATTAATTATTCCTTCAAATTTTTTTATAATGACTTAATCATCCAAATTACTATTTTCCATCCTCATATATGTTTCATTATTTTTTCTTTATTCCGTATAATTATGTTTGCATTTTTTAAGCTATTTACCTAATTTTACAATAATAGCATATATTCACGTATAATTGCTTTTTATCTATACTATTTGTGTCAAAATAGCCTTTTATATTTTTATATTGCTAAATTATTATTTCTAATCATTTTATTGCATAAGTAATATTTTTATTTATTTATTAAGCATTTTATAAATTATTTTTGTTTAATTTTTGGGTATTTAAATAATAACCCATTCTTAAAACCAAAATTGGACCCAAATCAGCCCAATTACCCCTAGCCCAAGACCGAGCAGCCCAACCCCACACCCGGTCGCGACCCATTTGATGACCCGCCCTACTCACCGTTTTAAATCTTGGTCGTTGATCTTTCAAGATCAACAGCCCTCGTTATTTCCCCCACCTTCTTTTAATTACACCCTCACCCCCAAACCCTAGTTATTCTCACCTATCTGCCACCCTTGAATCCTCTAATCTATTATCTCTCAAACCCTAGCCGTCTTCCCCCCC
>NW_017689624.1:4743-5820 GCF_001879085.1 Nicotiana attenuata
ATATATAAGGGTAATTTTGAAAAAACAAATTGAATTTTTTCTTGATTATATAAATGACACTTATTTTGGACCAAAATAAAAAAACAAATTGATCACTTGAACCGGAGGGAGCATATACTAACAAGTGACGAAATTAAATAACGTGGACTTGCAGTACAAACAAACTGAGACACAAGTTATGTCATTACAATAAATTGAAAGCACTACTAAAATAAACGTAACATCGATATAACTAACTAAAATTGATTAAGAGGATTCAACAGAGTCCCTATGAACAAAACAACACCAGTAGCATCATCTTTCACAAGGAACAAGAAGGGATGATCAGCAACAAAATCTATCGGCTCCTCTTTAATCATCACACCTGAGCACCCAATCATCATTGTAGCGGCAGTAACTGCCGCAGCTTCTGTACCTTCCTCATTGACTTCAATAAACGACTTGTGAAAAACTTTTGCTACAAACAGAGTGTCATTATCGTCCACTATCTCAGCGAGACCATTACCATAGAAAGGATGTGCAAGGCCAAGTCCTATTAGAACCTCTGTAGCTTCAAACCCAAAAGTTATTTTGAATTTGGGGATTAGACGCCTGCGCACATCAGCTGTCTTAGATGGTAGATGATGTTGGACTTTAAAGCATTGGGCTTCAAAGACTTTAAGCATTGGACTTTAAAGTCTAAGAGTGTGAATTGGAAATGGTGGGAAATAAAATGGAGGGAAATGAAAATTTGAATGAAGTGAGCTTTTGTCTTGAACTTTGTCCCTCATTGGTGAGGGACAACTACATATGAGCTATTCAGCAATCAAAGCAACTACTCAGGCTATTCAGAGCGACACTGGAGGCGTATTGGGAAAGAAGAAGAAAGAAGAGGTTGCAGTAGTGGAATCGAGAGCTTGGTCCAGAGGTCCATCGCCTTATTATCACCAGCCTCGCCCTCACCCCCAAACCTACCCACATACCCCATATGGCCCACCGCAGCATTATTACCCACCTCCCGATCCCCATTTCTCTGTCCACCATGCCCAAACATACCCCCAACCTCCTTCCCATGCGCAATGGCATGCACCCACCCAC
>NW_017689625.1:0-643 GCF_001879085.1 Nicotiana attenuata
CACCCCACACTTAAACAATGACATGTCCCCATGTCCTCAGAATACAGTAAAGAACAGAAGGGTGAGAAAACTTCCCTGAAACTCAATCTGAGTCAGAGACGGTACTGGGATCGACATGGCAGGCCCTTCCCAATGCACGCAGCCAAGCCATAAACTTGTTCTCCGATCTAGCTTGCCGCTGTGACATGGCGTCCAACCTAGTGTGTAAACCATCCACCGAGGTGCGAAGATCTGCAACCTCTTCCTCCAATGAGCGCAACATAGGCCGGGAGGACTGGGAGCGAGATAGGTCCGCTCCAGACTGAGGGCGCCAAGAGGGTCCAGCACTGTCGACAGACCGCCTAGATTGTGCCATAGGAACCGGATCGTCCTCCTCATCATCAATCTCAATGGTAGTGCGAGTGCCCCTCCCCACTCTGATATTGGAAGCTTTGAAAGCTGCTTTTGGGGGCAAGTTACCATCAGCAGGGTTGGTAGGAGTGTTCCTCAGCAAGCATAGTATGGTTACCAAGGAAGGGAAGTAGAATCCCTTAGACAGCAGCGGTCCCCGTAAGACCATTTCATCGCCAATTATCCGTGCTGCATCGAAATCTTTCCCTGTCACAAAGCACCAAGTCAACAATGCCCTGTTGAAGTTCACGTC
>NW_017689625.1:5198-5820 GCF_001879085.1 Nicotiana attenuata
TCAGCCTCTACAATTACATCTACTGCATCAATAAGGGAACAATTTGCAAACTCACTTGGTCGCCTCATCGATTTCTGCACATTGAATATAATTTCCTCATCATTGAGCCTCATCTTAAGCTCCCCTGTCTCGCAATCAATCAACGCTCTTCCCGTGGCCAAGAAGGGTCGTCCTAGAATTATGGGAATTTCTTCATCCACTTTGCAATCCAAGATTACAAAATCTGGATCAGATAGTTTTTCAGCAACAGGTCTAGATACCACTGCACTACATGTCTGAGTAAGGGTCACAGTCGATAAGTCTTGAAAGTCAAACTTCCGAGACATCAAGTCCTTCATCATTTTAGCATATCCTGGCATCTCCTTTAGAGCTTCAATCAGTGGAATGTTTATCTGGATTTGTTTGAGCATCTCTAGGAACTTTTTGTACTGCTCCTCTTTTTGATGCTTGGCCAACCTTTGCGGGAATGGTGCAGGAGGTCTTTTCTTCCCAATCACGTGAGGTTTCTCCTTTTCAGCTATTGTCTCAACTATCGATTCCGTTGCTGTCTCAATTACTGGCTCAATTACTGTCTCAGTCTCTTGCTGCATATTCTTTTCTTCAGGAGCAGGCTGAACCGTTA
>NW_017689626.1:0-780 GCF_001879085.1 Nicotiana attenuata
AATTTTGGCTCACTATATTTAAAGGGAAAGAAGAGGATGTGACCGAGCCTGGTTTTTGGCAGCCTATATATCCCGGGTATAGGGAATCAGGTCACGTGTAGTTCAAGTGAAAGAGAGTGATGGAGTATTCTTAGAGGGAGAGTCGAGTGGAGTTCCGTCGAGGTTCCGATTCGCGGTTCCTACTATTACATCAAAATGAAAAGAAAATTACATACTCTTGAAATCTAAGAGTTACAAAATTCCTATCTAAATGCCATCTCGAGTCTTGTCTTGATTCTTGACTTGCTTCTCCCAATGACTTTGGATTGAAACTTGATGCTCCCGATGCCACAGGCTATGAAATATTCTCCCAGGCTTGATTCTTGATCCGATGATGGGAAGAAAGATCTTGACCATATGTCTCTACATGCATTACGCCAAAGCTGGTTGCGCCTGGTATTGAGATCAAACGTTCCACTTTCTCTGGAAAGAACTGAAATCTTATTTTTTTGCACATCCAATCCATGCTTTGTAGAAACCTACAAGCCAACACAAACAAACAAAACGAACAAAAATTTTCTGCCCCAGTTTGCACTAGAAAATTTTTGTGAGTTATTGAAAACACATGAAACTATCTTTGCTATTGCAGAATAAAGAATTAAAAAAAATGCGTTTTTAAATAATTGGGGATGGTGTACCCTGTGTTAACAAGAAGGAAGGCAACCAGGGGATGTGGTACCCTGTGTTGGCAATAAGATAAGACTCGTGGCACTCTGAGATTCTACTAGGGGATGTTGTACC
>NW_017689626.1:4601-5820 GCF_001879085.1 Nicotiana attenuata
TTTTTTATTTTTCACCGTCAACTTGCCTACTTGCCTTTTCGTGACCTTGGATCAACAACAGTGGTGCTTCTTCCATTTGTTGAGAAGATGTTTTAACTTCCGAGGGATCTTGGATTGTTTGCGTGACTCACCATTGCAAACCAACAAACCGACCACCTTTAATTAGCTTTTATTTCAAAACAAACAAGCATGTTTGAATAAACACTCTCTCTTCTTCTATTTTTTTTAACCACTTTTTCTCTTCTCTTTTTTATTTACTTACTTTTTTTTTCTTTCAAAATGATGCGATCGAACCTGATGTGGGTTGCCTACGTATCATGTAGAGACATGAATCAGATCTTGCGTAGTTCGGGAGATCAAGAATAAAATAAATAAACTAACTCTTTTTTTTTTAAATAAAAAAAATCTAATCGTAAAAGCTCCTAACAAGAAAAATATTTTTGAACTTTGAATTCTCTATCTGTTTTTTATAATTTAAATTTTCAAAAGAAAGATTTTTAAAAAGAAAGAAAAATATTTTTGGATTTCCATTTTTGGTAATTTTTTAAAGAAAGAATTTTTTTTTTTTTGGATTTCGATTTTTTTTTGAATTTTTGGGAGAAAGACTTCTAAAGAAGGTGAAAATATTTTTGGATTTTTAATTTGACGTCTTAAAGAAAAATTTCTAAAGAAGGAATTAAAGAAGAATATTTTTTGGATTTTTGAAAATTGGGGGCCGGAACCGATGAGGTTTGCCTACGTATCTCACATCTGGTGAGAATCAGACCCGCGTAGTTCGTATATGTTTCAGGAATAGGATGACACCCTTTTTTTTTTTGAAAAATTCAGGCTTATTTTGATAATCTTTTTGGGGTGAATACCGAGATTGTTTTTTTTTTTAACAGGATAAATTTTCTCTCCAATTTTCTCCCTTCTGGTTTTCCCTCAAGTTTTAAATTTTTATTTTTATACATTTTTTAGAAACCGGTCAACATGCACAAGCCGAATCAAACATAATGCACAAGTAGCACATAAGATGCATCAGGATGGTCTTACAATTCTCGGGTATACCTGTCCTGGACGGACCCAACCCCTGTGTTGAGTCCCCAAAGTCAAATGCACATGATGCAAACAAACGTTCCTACTAAGGATCCGGCATGAGGCTATGTTATTCTAGGTTTAAATCCTGGGGGGAGTGTTTTAGACCTGGCTTACCCAAGCGGACAGCTCGAGCCGAGGT
>NW_017689627.1:0-258 GCF_001879085.1 Nicotiana attenuata
TGAGTTGTGCCTTTTCAGACGTAGGGCCTCCATTCCCTAGTCGCCTTTTGCCAACATTAGGGCTCCAATCCCTGATTTGAGCCTTTTTAGACATTGGGCCTCCATTCCCTAGCCGCCTTTTGCCAACATTAGGGCTCCAATCCCTGAGTTGAACCTTTTAGACATAGGGCATCCATTCCCTAGTCGCCTTTTGCCAACATTAGGGCTCCAATCCCTGAGTTGTGCCTTTTTAGACGTAAGGCCTCCATTCCCTAGTCG
>NW_017689627.1:5197-5819 GCF_001879085.1 Nicotiana attenuata
AGACATAGGGCCTCCATTCCCTAGTCTCTTTTTGCCAACATTAGGGCTCCAATCCCTGAGTTGTGCCTTTTTAGACATAGGGCCTCCGTTCCTTAGTCGCCCTTTGCAAACATTAGAGCTCCAATCCCTGAGTTGTGCCTTTTTAGGCATAGCGCCCCCATTCCCTAGTCGCCTTTTGCTAACATTAGGGCTCAAATCCCTGAGTTGTGCCTTTTGTGACGTAGGGCCTCCATTCCCTAGTCGCCTTTTGCCAACATTAGGGCTCCAATACCTGAGTTGTGCCTTTTTAGATATAGGGCCTCCATTCCCTAGTCGCCTTTTGCCAACATTAGGGATCCAATCCCTGAGTTGAGCCTTTAGACATAGGGCCTCCATTTCCTAGTCGCCTTTTGCCAACATTAGGGCTCCAATCCGTGAGTTGTGCCTTTTATACATAGGGCCTCCATTCCCTAGCCGCCTTTTGCCAACATTAGGGCTCAATCCCTGAGTTGTGCCTTTTTAGACGTAGAGCCTCCCTTCCCTCGTCGCCTTTAGCCAACATTAGGGCTCCAATCCCTGAGTTGTGCCTTTTTAGACGTAGGGCCTCCATTCCCTAGTCGCCTTTTGCCAACATTAGGGCTCC
>NW_017689628.1:0-2791 GCF_001879085.1 Nicotiana attenuata
TTCTTTTTGTATTTGAGTATCCCTTTCCTATTATAAAACCTTTTTTTGATTTGTATTTTTGCCAGTCTTCCTTTGATTTCGATTTTTTCCGCTTTCTCTTTCCGTTTTTTTCGTTTGTATTCCTTTTGCCACCATATGCCTCCATTCTATTGCTCAGAACCTGTTACTGCACATAAGGAGCATTGGTTATTTTGCATCATTGAAATCAACTTAGATCTAACAATCTCCCCTTCTTGATGATGACAAGATAAAATAAAAATAAATCCCTATTGATCAGCTGCTTTGAGTGTGTTGTGGTCAACTCCCCCTCAATCTGCGTTTCTTGGTAGATATGTCTAGTCGACTCCCCCTCAGTTGAACATTCTGTTGTACCTCAGTTGTAGTCGACTCCCCATCATTTGTATACCGTATGATGTACTTGTAAGTTGAATATCTGCAGCAAATAGAGCACAAAATATAGAAACACTGAACCAGGCAATACATAGAAACACAGGTCTTAAGCTTGATTATTTCTCCCTCTTTGTCATCAACAAAAATTAAGGAAGGCAGGAAATTAAGAAGTATTTGTCCTAAGAGTACAACCCATGACTGAATCATCAGTCGCAAAATAAAGCAAAAAAAGAAATTGACTTAAACAGCCAAACATCAACGACGCAGAAAGTAGGTAAGGGTGTTGCAAGCTAGCATTCACTGTGATAGAGACCCCATTAATTCAGTCGTGCATCTCTTTGAAGGCCCTAACTATTTTTTCTTCAGTCTTGAGAATCTACACTCGAATCTTGGACACGTCGGACCCTGTCTCCTTTGCCATTCCATGGATATCTTCAATATTGCTTTGCATAGAGGCTAAGGAGTCTTTTATGACAGATAATGTTTCATTGATGGAGACAAGCTTTTCTAAGAAGTCTGAATCACTTGTACTGGGGTGAGACACTGGAGCTTTTGCCTTGGAGTCGGAGGGGACATTCTTGGTTTCACCTTCTTGTTTCTTGACCCAGGCCCCCTTTACAGAAATATAACCCATGCTAGCAAATCCCCTGGAATTGTAAGACTTGGTGACAATGATGTAGGGATGGTCAACAAGGGAAGACTTGTTGGCTTCTAGCAGATGGGTGATAACCATACCATAAAGAAGACTTGTGGGGTCATCGACACTTTCTATCATAAAATTGATGACCCAAGAAGACAAATTGACCTTGCAAAAGATAGAAAACTAGGAAGGTATAACGCTAGGAGAAGGTAGACGATGATCCTGTTCTTGGAACAAGAGTGATTGCTACAATATGTGCTAAGACACAAGTTTTGAAATAGACATCACTGGGTCCTAGCTGACTAGGAAGGGAGAGCTATACACCTTTTAGCTTGATCAAAAGAGATTTCAAAATCCTCAAGCCAGGTATTCTTAAAAAGCATAGAAAAACCAGAACAACTACATTAAAAAATAGTATCAACAGAGCACAGTCCAGAACAATGCGTTTCAAAGAGCCAAAGTTTCTAACTTATTAGGTTTGCTAGAGCGAAGATTAGCATAGAACGTTCTAACAAGGGGTTCATATACCTTTGGAGGAGGCAATGAGAGAATTTTTTTCCAACTTTGGAAGTCGAAGAGTTCCTTCAGTTTGCAGTTGAGATTGTCCATGACATTTAAATCAACAACTCTGCCATGAGCGACATGCTTGTCTTTGAAGTAAATGAAAGCATCCCTGTTGGGAGTGTTTCAGAAATTTAGGTCAGACTCAAGAGAACTAGAGAGATCAGTTTTGGGCTTTTTGGGAGTGAAGGTTTGGGGGGGGTCTACCATGGGTCGTTTTCCTAGAGCTTTTTCGTTGAGACTGTGAGCACCATATGAGAAATCTTGAGAGGTGGCTAAATCCTCAAAGTGGTCTGATCCTAGAATGACTGGTTTTAGGAGGTTGAGAGGAGGATTTTGCCCTAGAGCGAGTGCTTTTGCAGGTTGAAGCAGAGGTGTTTTTGGAGTGTTTCGCCATGGTAGGGTTTGGAACAGGGGAGTGGAGATACAAACAATGTGAGAAGGACTAAAGAGACTTTGAACTTAAAAGGATGAGAAATGGAAGTTAAGTACAAACGAAAAGGCGTCAGAGATTCGACGCTATGATTGACCGATCTCTGAAAAGGTGTGAAAAGATGTGAAAAATAAAAAGTAGCAGACACACAATTAATGCACCTTACACACTAAAGGAAATATTCAGACTAAGATACGGTATTAATTAAAAATATCACAAAGGCCCTAAAATTATGGTTTTATGGAAATAATGCCAAGAGAGTCTCATGATGCACAAAATCTATCTTCTAGCAAAGGTTTTGTAAATATGTCTGCTAATTGATCAGTGGAACTTACAAAAAATAATTCTATGTTGCCTTTAAGAACATGATCTCTAATAAAATGGTGCTTAATATCTATATGCTTAGCTCTAGAATGATGCACAATGCCACACCCCTTTCCTACCCAAAGATATGTGTGTTATGGATTGTGGGTGGGTTAAAGAGTTTTTCCAATTAAAGAGACAAACTTGAATAGGGATTATTTTGCTTACAGAGTCGCCACTTGGAATTGATTTTTTGGGTGTTCCAAGTCATCTTTTATTTGAATCCCTAGTCAAAGGAAGGTTTGACTATATTATTATCGGTCCGCGAAAACAAAGTTCGGGTAAGGAATTCTATTGACCGGGAAGAAGGTGTAAGGCATTCTCCGAGTCACGTGGTTCTAGAACTGTCGCTTTATTGACTTAAACTTGGCTTTAATTAATTTTGAACAAATTGATATTTATAT
>NW_017689628.1:5277-5819 GCF_001879085.1 Nicotiana attenuata
CACACAAATTTATATTTTCAAGTATAAAAAGATTCTCAACCGAAAAATACCCCAAAAAATATAGCAAATCTTCAGAGAAATTATATAATACATCTGCATACATAAATTATATTAATTAAAAAAAACTTATGAATACATTCATGGCATATAGCGAGACACTTAATACAATGAAATATATAGAATACAGCGGGATACATTGAAATACAATGAGAAAAAAAAATAGTGAATACAATAAAATACATGGAATACAACGAGACACATTGAATTACAATGAAAAAAAAGATAATGAATACAATGAAATACATGAAAATACATCGAAATATGTTAACAAAAAATCAAGTCGCTCAGCCCCAAACTCCATCGTCTTTGTGCAAGAACAAACCAACCGGATTATATGTGGGCGGCTGCTGTTCAAGAATCAGTGCATCTATTGTAATGGGATGGGGGCTGTGCACAAGAATCAGTTTAATGTCAAAACCCAAGCCCACTGCTACGCCATCATCTCCCCACTGCTACGCCGTCATCAATGCATGAAGTAAGAC
>NW_017689629.1:0-690 GCF_001879085.1 Nicotiana attenuata
AATCCTGTTCTTTGGCAACCACATTACAAGCCTTACCCATTTGTTCGAATTAACCATCTATTTGAACCATTGAAACCTCTCATGAGCACGTGAATTATTATGAACTTTGTAAAGTTAAAGTGTGGGGTGGTTGGTTTGGCTTTTGAGTGGAACTAATTGAATAAGGAGAAAGGTGCGCTGTTTTGAAAAAGGAGAGCCACTTGAATTGAAAAAAATATAGTTGGATTGTTGAAAAAAAAAAATCTTGATAAGTGGTGGCTCTTGACGTAAGTGTGCTTAAAGAAGAATGGGGTAATATACATTGATGTGAAAGTGGAGTTTTGGTTTGACATAAGTATGGGGTTTAAATGTTAAAATGTATGTATTAAAGTGCTTAGGGAGGTGTAGTCACTCTTATATCTAAATGAATCCTACCAGTCCCGTAGCCTACATTACAACCAAATAAAGTCCTAATTGATCCAAGATTGAATGAGCTCGATTAGTGGAGTAGTACACTACGGGCAAGCTTATGGTGCATCTTTTGGGGCATATGAATGTTATTTCTGAGAGTGAGTGAATTCTTTCTATCTTGAGTTCCTAAGTGTTCTTAAATTTTATTGTGTGGAACTACTCTCTTTTGTTGTGTGAGGGCACTTGATTCATGAAGGAAAGGTAATGTTAGTCACCTCTATATTAGAGTAAGTGGGTGAG
>NW_017689629.1:4890-5819 GCF_001879085.1 Nicotiana attenuata
AATTCCCCCTTGGTTTTTCTTTGTGCCGCGGTTCTTTTCCAAGGGTTTTGGTTGAACCGGATGTAGTTAGTTTTTATTTTTTTAGAACTAGGAAAACTTGTGCTGAGAATGGAATTGAAGCAATATCTTTTGACTTTGTTATGCCGTTGAGATAGTGAGTACTTGGTTGTGACGCTTAGGCTCAGTTTTTTGATTCTGTATAAGTACCTTAATGTATGATCTTAAATTTGTTAACTGCTTTGACTAGGGTGTCTTGATGAATCCAATCCTGAGTGAGTTATGTGCCATGTGTGTGTAAGGTTTTGTGATATTCTGTGCAGTGCATTTGATGCCTAGAACTTGCCCCGTGTGTTTGCAAAGCGAAATAGTAGTTTTATTCAGTCTAGGAAGTGATATAGGCGTTTTCTTGTTGAGCCAGATATGTATATTTTACCCGCCTAATTATTATGTATCGTAGTTAACCCCTTTGAGCCTGTAATCCTGTTTCTTTGGCAACCACATTACAAGCCTTACCCATTTGTTCGAATTAACCATCTATTTGAACCATTGTAACCTCTCATGAGCACGTGAATTATTATGAACTATGTAAAAGTTAAAGTGTGGGGTGGTTGGTTTGGCTTTTGAGTGGAACTAATGAAATAAGGAGAAAGGTGCACTGTTTTGAAAAAGTAAGAGCTACTTGAATTGGAAAAAAAAAATAGTTGGATTCTTGTGAAAAAAAAATTCCTTGATAAGTGGTGGCTCTTGATGTAAGTGTGCTTAAAGAAGAATGGGGTAATATACATTGATGGAGTTTTGGTTTGACATAAGTATGGGGTTTGAATGTTAAAGTATATGTATTAAAGTGCTTAGGGAGGTGTAGTCACTCTTATATCTAAATGAATCCTACCAGTCCCGTAGCCTACATTACAACCAAATAAAGTCCTAAT
>NW_017689630.1:0-510 GCF_001879085.1 Nicotiana attenuata
CGGGGGAAACCCTAAGGCAAGCCATCAGAACGGCCCCTCTAACTAACAATGAAGCAAGTATGAAGCTTTGATTGCAGGGCTCGAATTGGCTCGGGGACTTGACTCTGAGGTCATGTAAATCAAATATGACTCGCAACTGGTGGTAAATCAGGTCTACGGGATCTTTGACACCAAAGAAGAATGCATGCAGCAATACGTGATAAAAGTCCAGGCTCTGTTGGCACGATTCCAGGAATGGTCAATTACTCATATCCCAAGGGAGGATAACGCAGAAGCAGATGCATTGGCGAACTTACGATCGTCGACGGAAATGAAGTGATTGGAGTCCGGGACGATAATACAACTGATGAACTCAATCCTTTTGATGTCGAAGGCACTTAGCCTGAGTCCCAGTTCGAGCGAGGTCGAATTGTCAAATTTTGATGTCGAAGGCACTTAGCCTGAGTCCTAGTTCGAGCGAGGTCGAACTGCCAAACATTGATGGCGAAGGCACTAGCCTGAGTCCTAGTT
>NW_017689630.1:5492-5819 GCF_001879085.1 Nicotiana attenuata
AGGTCGAACTGTCAAATTTTGATGGCGAAGGCTTTTAACCTGAGTCCTTGTTCGAGCGAGGTCGAACTGTCAAACTTTGATGGCGAAGGCACTTAGCCTGAGTCCCAACTCTAGCGAGGTCGAACTGTCAAATTTTGATGTCGAAGGCACTTAGCCTGAGTCCCAATTCGAGCGAGGTCGAGCTGTCAAACTTTGATGGCGATGGCACTTAGCCTGAGTCCCAGTTCGAGTAGGTCCAACTGTCAAACTTTGATGGCGAAGAAACTTAGCGTGAGTCCTAGTTCGAGTGGGGTCGAATTGTCAAATTTTTATGTCGAAGGCACTTAG
>NW_017689631.1:0-5819 GCF_001879085.1 Nicotiana attenuata
GTGTTCAACAATATTTTTAAGCTTCCAATAGTTCTATACTTCTATTTGCTTTGTAAAATCTTATACTAAGACCAACAATATCTTAAGAAAGATTAAATAAGTTGGCTATATTATCAATCGAGCAAGAATTATTAGAGAAAATCGATTAATAAAAAACACTATTAACAACTTTAGATCTAAAAAGTTAGAAGAACAGACTTCAAATAAAAACATATCTTATAATTTTCTTTTTTAAAAATTTAGGCGTCATATTAAACTTTGACTTTATGCCACGTATATGCTTGAGTCGCCCCTAGTGCTGCTCAAAAGTACTTTTCTGTTTTGGCCAAACACCTCAATTTTTTTAAAATGTACTTTTCTTTACCCAAAAAAATATTTTTAGCCTGCAAGAAGCTTTGGTCAAACAAGCTTTCACTGTTAGGGGTGGACATAGTTTGGACAAACCCGAAATCCAAATTTTTTGGATTTTTTATTTGGATTTTAAATTTAATTTTTAAAATTTTTGAATTTTGAATTGGGAATTTGATTTGGTACTTCAGATTTTTGGATAACCGAAAATTCAAAATTTTTATACTTTATATTTGATCCATTATCCCAATGCCAATAGTAATACTAGGGGTGTTCATAAAAACCCGAAAAGTCGAACCAAACCGAAACTAAACCAAACCGACCAAAAAAATCGATACTTTTTGGTTTGATTTTGAATTTTAAAAATCGATCAAATTTGGTTTGATTTTGGTTTTAATCAAAAAATAACCGAAAAAAACCGAACCAAACCGACTATAGGAGTAGCTGTTTCAAATTTATTATTACACCTATATATATGTATATTTTTATACAAAATTTCAAAAATTTTATGGTGAATGTTAATCGATTGCACTTTTAGTACAGTTCTTTATTTTATATTCTACTTTGATTGGTTGTTTTCTTTTGTTAAGTGTAAGAATCCATTTCATGTTAAAAAAAAACTATATTTTTAAATTGAGTCCTTAAATTATTCATCACTATTTGATTCAATTATCATCAATATATTTTAGTAAAATAATAGATTTCTCAAAAGGGCAATTGATTTGATAGTGTTACGTTGAAAATGTGATCGTCGGAATGCGTGCTTGGTAGTGTATGTCTTATATTTAAGAAAAACCGACAAATAACCGAAAAACCAAAAAACAGACAAACCGACATAACNCAATTCTTTAAAACTATAAGATTTTCAGACTTTTAATTTTCAACAAAAATTCATAACTCGAGCTAGGGACCTCGGAATTCGATTGCGGGCATACGCCCAGGTCCCATATTTCATTACGGACCCACTTGGACCGTCAAAATACGGTTCTAGATACGCTTACTCAAAACGTTGACCGATGTCAACAAAAATCAACTTTTAAGGCAAAAATTCTTATTTTTATCAACTTTCAACATAAAAGCTTTCCGGAAGCACACCCGGACTGCGCACGCAAATCGAGAAGGGTAAAAGTGAGATTTTTAAGGCTTAAGAGCAGAGAATCGAGTTCCAAAACATAAGATGACCTTTTGGATTATCATAGGGAAAAATGCTGATATGGTAGATCTCTATGGCCAAAAAGCCTATTTATCTTATTTCTCCTTTTATGCTTTTTCTTACTTTTTCTTTCTATCACTTTCTTTTTTTCTCTTCATCATTACATAAATAAATGTAGTGTTAAAACTTATTCATTAGCTGGAGGGTAACATACTAATAATAAAACGGATTAATCATTCGCCAAAAGTCACATCTTAGGTGATGGTAATTGGTATGCTTCCAAACGCATGTAAAAGGATTAAGGAAGCAATCAATTTCTCCAAAAAACTGCATCGGCTCGTGTTCATACCAAGACTATAAAGAACTCCTCTTACCAAGTTATCAAGCACTACCAACAAGAAAATTTGAAGAGGTTGCCATTATCCCTTCAAAGATCCCTGCAACAACATAGGTTGTCAGTCTCATTTATTTCTAATACTATAATATAGCCTCGCTTAAACTTGCATTGATTAAGTTTCTGTTAACATGGATATTGAAGTATGATATGGTTTTACTGGAAGGCACTATATTCCCCACAAACGAATCTTTTCTTATTTTAATATTATTTTCTCGAATAAAAAAAATTCATGTTGAGTGTGATAAAGTTGCCTTTATTTCTTTATTTTCGTTAAATCTACCAATCACTATGTGTAGTTTATTTGTTGATGTTCTTTGAGAAATAATTTTAAATTTTCGCTTGAAATTTGGCGTTTTGACTTGATGTTCCAGAAGTAAGAAATATTTTACATTCATGCTATCACTTCAATGAAATTAAATTTTGGAAGATAATTATTTTTTATTTTTTTTTGCAATTATCTCATTGTGCAGGAACCTTCAGTGATTATTTGAGGGGATAACAAGTAAAAAAATGGCTTCTTAAAAACAAGAATATCATGAGTGAGTTCAAGAAGAAAACTCACTTAAAATTTTGATCGAACTGAAGTGGAGAATTATATTTTACTCTCTATTGTTTAATATTCTACTTTTTTCTTTTCTTTTGTTTCTTCTATGTGTCACTTCTAGGGAAGAAGGTGGCAAAAAAAATGTGATAGGTATAGATGGATTTATGAGATAAAGAATTATTTAAAATGTTGGTCCGATTCTTGGAGGAAAGGGATCTTTCCTATATTTAGGGTAATGATTTTTAGTTTTTGTTGAGTAAGTGATGGGTAAGGAAAAGCTAGAAGAAAGGAAACAAAGAAAAAAAGGAAAAGGAAGACAGGAAAATGAGAAGAAAATGAAGCACCAAAAGTAATATTAGAACAAGGAGCAAAAAACTAGATACTCAGTGTTTGGAAACTAATATGAGTATAAAAAAAAAAATTGTTTCATACATTACTGTTAGAAAAGATTTTTGAAAATTCTACGAACAAGGATGAAGAATTATCTGAAACTAACAGATGCTAAATGTTTGTTTCACTTTCTCAAATACCATTTTGACACAATTACTGTTATTAGTACTTCGACAGCTTTTTGAGAATATTTTGTTGGTGAAATTTCTAAGAATTTTTAAAAATAATATGTGTTTGATTTGTTTAGTTTTTACCCAAACAACAATGGGCTTTCTTTCTTTAGAATGTTTTTTTTTATTTATTTATTAAAAACATTTTGGTTCCTTTGGTCAACAAAATAACTTCTTCACTGTGAAGGGATGAAAGACTTTTTATGAGAGTATGAATAAATTGTTTTCGAACAGACAAGTGAAATATCAAGAATTTACTTAAAAGCTATTCTTTGCGAACAAATTTTAATTGCTATTAATTAATGTGCTAATAAAGAATTAATCTAAATCAAGACCTTAAATTAAGAGATATAACAAAAATCAAAATTTGCTTAAAATAATATTTTATTAAAGACCATAAAAAAAATATATGAATTGAAATCATCTTTTGCTGAGGAGGAGGAGGATACATAATTAAAGGATTATTTTCCTTTGGGAAGCTAAAGACAAGAAAAATAGAAGAGAAATTCTTTTATATATATATATATATATATATATATCACTTAAATTCTTTATATCACTTTTAAATTAGATAAAGATGAAAATCATGATTCTTTTACTTCCTTTGCAATTGTACGAAACAACCAACAAAGTAAACTATGAATCCTTTATGCCAATAAAAAAATACATAAACTATTCTCCTTATCTTCATCCTTTTAAACAATACATAATGAAAGAACTAGAAAGTTTTAAGTTTGCTCGTCATGACGTAATTTTTAAATTTTGTTAAACATTTGAATATTAGTGAAAGATCATTCCATAAATTTAACGTGATCCTTTATAACCGCGTGAAGCACGGTAAGTTCACCAGTGTAAGGCTGTCAAAATTATTTATTTGAAAAATATTTTTTGAAAAAATACTTTTGAATAGTAATATTTTGTATTTGGTCAATTCATTGAAAAGTGCTCTTTGCAATATTTGAAAAATAAATTTTATTGGCTAATATTTTCAAAAAGCACTTTTGAGTGTCAAATTATGAAAAAAAGACAATAAAAATTAGCTTTACAAATAGTATTATTATATAGAGAAATAAATTTTAAATTTATTATTTAATTAAAATAAATATAAATGTTAAAGTTTAATCACGTAAAATATAATTATCCAAAACAATAATATCTGATATCTTGTATACAAAAGAAGAGACTTATTTATAATAGATACTATTCCAAAGAGGAATAGGCGAAGGAATAAAATACGATGAAAATGAAAAGGAGAATAAAGGGATTGTAGATACGAAAAAGGCAAGATTAAATTAATGAGAGATAATTTGAGAAATATAAATTTATACAGTCAAACCTTTTTATAACAGTATCGTTTGTTTCTGTATTCTATATTCTTATAATTATATACCTATAACAGCATTTGACATTTAAATATTTTTTTGCTGTTAAATAGACAAAATTATCCAAAAATCAATATCTATTTTTGTTATTATACATAAAAGATAAAAATTATTGAAACTAAAAATCTCAAAGATATGCATATTTCACTAATTAAATATTTAAAAAAACAATATATTATTAATAAATTCATAATTACACGTATAAAGCTTTAAACTCTAAATTACATATTTTAAAGCTACTATAAAAATAAATTCTTTCAAGGTTGATAGAAGAACTTGATAATTGTAATGTCTTTCATAGATTTCATTCTCTTATTAGCGATATAACTTTTGAATTGGCAAGATTTGTGTTCAAACTTTCAGCAAAGAGTATCTGATAGTTTTCCCTTGAAGGATATCATCTGCAGATCTTCAGATCATATATATTATGCAAGATGAAAACTTTATTCAATAGAAAAAATTGTGTGTAGATTTTCAGAATTATTATTAGTAATCTTAGAGAATCTACAAGGATGTTATAAAGAGGTAATTTTATGAAGAGTGTTCTGTTATAAATATAGTTGTTGCTGTTATAGGTAAAAAAAATTATTATAGAGGGATAAAATATAACCTAGAAAAATAATTCTGAGGAAAACTTGGTTTTTATTGTGAATGACTATTATATAAGGATGCTATTATAAAAAGGTATGGTCGTAGTAAGGATAAATTTGTCTTGAATAGATTAATTTTCTACTTTTACTTTTTGGAAGAAGCTAGAATTTGCAATTTCTTCTTCAAAAGTAGAAAAGCTGCTTCTATTACTGCTCAGAGCCGGCTCCAACCTTATGATTAGTAAGGCGTCTGCCTTAGGCCCAAGTTTGAGGGGGGAGGTGGGGGGGGGGGGGGGTGGAGACATTTTTAAAAATAGTTCATAAGTATTTAAAAGTAATATTTAGTACTTTTAATACAAAAGTAGAGTTTTTAATATAAAGAAAAGAAAACTTTTAGATATATAAATAAAGTAATAATTTGACTTAAAAATGGGTAGATGAATAGTTTTTCCAATCTTCAGTTTTTCACGTTTTACTCCATTAAAATTTTGCTATCTCTTCCTTAATTTGTCCAAGTCAATTTTTTTTTAATTCCAATCTCTTCATATTTCATAAAACCCTACATATTTTTTTGTCTTTCTCTTTGATATTCTTACTCACCTTCTTTCTCCAAGATTTCACTAGTTAGTGTTCAACAATATTTTTAAGCTTCCAATAGTTCTATACTTCTATTGCTTTGTAAAATCTTATCTAAGACCAACAATATCTTAAGAAAGATTAAATAAGTTGGCTATATTATCAATCGAGCAAGAATTATTAGAGAAAATCGATTATAAAAACACTATTAACAACTTTAGATCTAAAAAGTTAGTAAGAACAGACTTCAAATAAAAACATATCTTATA
>NW_017689632.1:0-946 GCF_001879085.1 Nicotiana attenuata
ATTTTATCGCGTATTTGACTGGAATCTATTTGTCATCATCATTATTTGGGCTGAATGCCATATTTGGGCTTCGTGCCAACTATTTGAACCCTTGGGTTATTTCACCATTTTTGACTTCGGCTTGGGAGCTCTTGGATGATTTGGAGGGATGATTCAAGGGGAATAACTTTGAGGTAAGATTCTTGGACTAAAAACTCGATTATTATGTGAATTCCACCTAGTAAGTCATGAAAAATTAAGCCAAAAGGTGAAGAACTAGGGCTTGGAAATTTGGACTTTTGATTCGCAATTTGAAGGGGCAATTGAGGTTCGATTTTGATCTTCTTGGTATGTATAGACTCGTGTGAGGACGAGGTTTCAATTTATGTAACTTTTGTCGGATTCCAAGACGTGGATCCGGGGGCCGGGTTTGAGCAATTTCGGAATTTTGATGTTAAATTGGATATTTTCGAGTGGGCTTCGCTCCCTTACCATGTTTTAATGATTATTTACTGATTGGGACTAGATTTGAAGCATCCGGAGGTCGATTCATGCGGGCAAGGCATCGCGGGCTAGAGTTTGGACCGGATCGAGGTGAGTAATGATTGTAAATGATTTTCTGAGGGTTTGAAACCCCGGATTGCACATCGTAGTGCTATATTGAGGTGAGCCACACGCTTGATGATGAGCGCGGGGTCATGCATTATTGGGGACTGTGACTTGGTCCGTCCCGACTGATGATTTTATCGCGTATTTGATTGGAATCTATTTGTTATCATCATTATTTGGGCTGAATGCCATATTTGGGCTGAATGCCACCTATTTGAACCCCTCGGGGATCTTTGTTGATATTTCCTCACTGTTTTTGACTTTATACTTGAACTCAGTCATGTTATTTTCCACTGTTTTCAAAACTCAGCCATGTTCACCCAATTTTAATACTCAAATGATATTTAAATGATGTTTT
>NW_017689632.1:5125-5819 GCF_001879085.1 Nicotiana attenuata
GCGGTGGTTATTGGGGTCTCTCGATGGGGGCTCGAGCGGGAGTAGTATCAGATATTGCTCGGCGGATAGCGCATCGTTTATGTAATGATAGGATGCATGGTGTTATGTATTTGCTTTACCACGGTTATGATGATTTGCTTTGGTTCTAGATATTAATTGAGCATGGTCGTCAATTTCGAGAAGAGTGACTTGAGGTAATTGTATTTGGATAGGGTTGGGCGTTGCAACGCAGTTATGTGGAGGTATGACCTTGCGTTTTATCTTGAAAACATCCGATTTTCTCATGGCCACCTTTATGGCCCCGGCATGCGCTTTCACGAAGGCATTTGCTAACATAGCAAATGATTTAATAGAGTTAGGAGGTAGGTTGTGATACAAAATCATATCCCCTTTCGATAATGTTTCTCCAAACGTTTTCAACAAGACTAATTTAATTACGGCGTCATTCAAATCATTTCCTTTGATCCCGCAAGTGTATGAAGTAATATGCTCGTTAGGGTCGGTTGTCCCGTTATATTTGGGTATATCGGGCATGCGAAACTTCTTAGAATAGGCATCGGAACTGCACTTTGGCGGAATGGTTTTTGTACGAACTTTTTGGCATCTAATCCTTTCAAAATCGGAGGTGCCCCTGGTATTTGGTCAACACGGGAATTATAAGTTTCCCCCTTTTTCTCATTGTCTTCAATCTTCT
>NW_017689633.1:0-1672 GCF_001879085.1 Nicotiana attenuata
ATTGGCCGCATCCTGAAAGGAAATACTCGCTCTCAGTCTCCTTAGCCATCTGCAATCGAATACGGCTGAACGAGTCCCTCCAATGAACCTCCTCACCCTCTCTCTCTCTCTCTCTCGGTGGGAAGTATAATAAGAGCATGACGGTCCGAAGCAATGAATCGGGTCTCGTACTGAGTAACTGTCATAAAACCCTGCTGGAGACGCCCAAACTGCCTCCGATAGTTCTCCCTCTGAGTGATAGGATAAAACTTCTCCAGAAATAGCTTAAAACTGATCCCAAGTCAAAGCTGGTGACCGAGCTGGTCTAGTCAAACAATAATCTCTCCACCAAGTCTTGGCGGATCCAGACAGTCGAAAAGCAGCAAAGTCGACCCCATTGGTCTCCACTATCCCCATGTTTCGAAGAACCTCATGACAGCTGTCCAAATAATCCCGGGGATCCTCAGAAGATGTACCGCCAAAAGTAGTAGTGAACAGCTTGGTGAACCTGTCCAACCTCCACAAAGCATCGGTAGACATAGCTGCTCCATCACCGGTCTGAGCTACCACACCCGGCTGAATTGCTCCAACTGGATGAGCTGTTGGAGTCTGAAACTGGGGAGCCATATGCTCCGGAGTGCGGGTAGCGGGAGTCTGTGCTCCTCCCCCAGCCTGAGAGACAGCTGGTGCTACCGGAAGTAAGCCTGCCCGAGTGACGCTCTCCATAAGGCCCACTAGACGGACCAGAGCATCCTGGAGTACTGGGGTAGCAATGAACCCCTCTAGGACCTGAGTTGGTCCTGCTGGAACTGTCTGGGCTGGAACCTCCTCGTCAAACTCAACCTGAGGCTCCGCCACTAGTGTTGCTGCTCTGGGCTGAGCTCTGCCTCTGCCTCGGCCCCTAGCACGGCCTCGGCCTTGCCCTCCGCCCCTCGTAGATGCTACCGCTGGGGGCTCGGATGAAAAAGCGCGTGTTCTCGCCATTCACGAAAGAACACGAGTAGAGGTTTCAATTTAGCAGTGAGAGAACAAAATCGCATGACAGGGGAGAATGGAAGTGAAATTGTTCCTAACTCTGTAGCCTCTGGGGGATAAATACAGACGTCTCCGTACCGATCCCTCAGACTCCACTAAGCTTGTCTGTGAATTGTGAGAACTAAGCAACCTAGAGCTCTGATACCAACTTGTCACGATCCGGATTTCCCACCCTCGGAAGTCGTGATGGCGCCTACTAGTGAAAGCTAGGCAAGCCAGTTATTTCAGTTATTTAACCATTTTCATTTTAAATCCCTTAACAATTCCAAAACAACATAATAAAAGCGGCGGAAATAATAATACCAAAAGAGTAGTGCGGAAGATGAAGTTTGATAATTTAGATTAATACAGACTGCGGAAGTCTAAGTATAACTCTACCCAGAATTGGTGTCACAACCTCACAGACTTTCTAAGAATACTACAAATAGGGTCTGAATAGAATTAGATGAATCTATCTCGGAATAAGTAAAAACAGAAGGAAAATGATAGAAGGAGACGCCAAGGCCTGCAGACGCCTGCAGGACTACCTCGGGTCGCCTGACGGTCTGGAAGCAGCAACCTCACTGTGGTCCAAAAGTTGCGGCACCGGGATCTGCACACAGTGCAGAGTGTAGTATCAGCACAACCGACCCCATGTGCTGGTAAGTGCCTAGCCTAA
>NW_017689633.1:4746-5819 GCF_001879085.1 Nicotiana attenuata
CCGAATGACATCACCAAGAACTCATAATGCCCGTACCGAATGCGGAAAGCTGTCTCAGGGACATCGGATGCCCTAATCCTCAACTGATGGTAGCCCGATCTCAAGTCGATCTTAGAAAACACTCTGGCACCCTAATGCTGGTCAAACAAATCATCAATCCTTGGCAATGGGTACTTATTCTTGATTGTGACCTTGTTCAATTGCCGGTAATCTATACACATCCGCATCGATCCGTCTTTCTTCTTAACAAACAACACCGGCGCACCCCAAGGCGAGACACTAGGCCAAATAAAGCCCTTATCAAGCAAGTCTTGCAACTGCTCCTTCAATTCTTTCAACTCAGTCAGGGCCATACGATACGACGGAATAGAAATGGGCTGAGTGCCCGGAGCCAAATCAATGCAGAAGTCAATATCCTTGTCGGGTGGCATGCCTGGCAGGTCTGAAGGAAATACCTCAGGAAACTCACGAACAACAGGCACAGAATCCATAGAAGGAACCTCAGCACTAGAATCACGAACATACACCAAATAGGCCAAACATCCCTTATCAACCATACGTCGTGCCTTCATATATGAGATAACCCTACGGGTAGAATGACCAGGAGTCCCTCTCCACTCTAAACGAGGCAACCACGGCAAGGCTAAGGTCACAGTCTTGGCATGATTGTTCAAGATAGCATGGTAAGGTGATAACCAGTCCATCCGCAATATGACATCAAAATTAACCATATCCAAAAGTAACAAAAGAATCCCTGCCTCCAGATGAGGCACCACTGAAACTGCCCGAATAACGAGGCCTCTTGTCAGACCCCTAACCACTCCCTTGTGATAAATCATCTCAACTCTATTGGCCACATTGGCCGCATCCTGAAAGGAAATCTCGCTCTCAGTCTCCTTAGCCATCTGCAATCGAATCGGCTGAGCGAGTCCCTCAATGAACCTCCTCACCCTCTCTCTCTCTCTCTCTCGGTGGGAAGTATAATAAGAGCATGACGGTCCGAAGCAATGAATCGGGTCTCGTACTGAGTAACTGTCATAAAACCCTGCTGGAGACCGACCCAAACTCGCCTC
>NW_017689634.1:0-603 GCF_001879085.1 Nicotiana attenuata
ATACTAAGTCTCTTATCCTCTTATCCGCATAAGATTTTTATCTTTTGAGCTGTGAGCAATATCTGCTTGATTAATTAGATCTTGTTAATAGCTTCCTACTCCGTGTCTAGTACCAAAATCATAGCCTCACTGATTTTAAATCATCCAATAGGAGAACGACACCACCTACTATGCAATGCTTCGTACCGTGCCATCTGAATGCTAAACTGAAAATTATTTTTGTGGGAAAGTTCAGCTAAAGGTAGGTACGCATCCCAATTACCTCCAAATTCAAGGATACATGTTCTCAACATATCCTCCAAGATCTTACGTTCAGACTTCCCGTCTGACCGTTGATGAAATGCAGTAGTAAGATCTACTCGTGTACCCCAATGCTTCTTGAAAACGATATTTCAAGGCGTACGGTAAAACTTTTGAATTCTCTGTAACGGAATGATGAATAATAGAACCTATGGACTCGGACAATTTTCCATTATGTATCTATGCATATTTCAACTCATTGTAAGAAGTTTCCCAGATATAATCATAACCTCATTTTTTTTAGAGGTGTCTGTCACAAAATTCACTAGATTCATTTCATTTCACTTTGGAACTCGAGTTGTT
>NW_017689635.1:0-1630 GCF_001879085.1 Nicotiana attenuata
GGACTTACCAGTTTTTAGAGACTAAGTGCCATCACGAACCCCAATGTAGATTTGGGTCGTGATAGGATTAATCTGGTTTTTGCAAAAAATTCCATTGGCTTGCAATAAACATTCCATAACCCCAACTGATGGGGTATATCAACCACATAAGTAATGAGGGCTAATTTCCAGTTTTCATTCCTAACTGTGGTGTTGTCCTCTACAAACTGCACCACAATTTCCATATTGTGGCAGTCGCCATTGGGGACACATTAGCGGTCCGGCGTGAGGGCGACATTGGTCCGGACTGTCGTATTGGCTTTGGCCCGACATTGTCGGTACATCTTTAGCTGATATACCTGTAATCATTAATGTATGTTTTATTTTAAAATGAGCTCGAACGAAAGAAGGGATTACCAATACGTTAATGCAATGCCGAGGTGGAGTCTCGACGTCCTTTCTCCTCGAGCGAGAGGGTGTCCTTGGGGAGTACTCCCCAGATCGTCCCCTTCTGTCGACGGGCACTTGCATTCTATGTTCTACGGATCATAGTGGGGTGCCGCCATCCTTTAACGGTCATGACGATATGTCGCCGCTTGCCGGCTCTGCTTTGTTCGATTTCCCCTTATCCGTTGAGCTAGATCTGGGATCGCTTGCTTGGCGATGCTTTGTGGTCACCTTTCTCGGATAGCATAGTTGCTGCTCTCTTGGGTCTGTAACTCCGATCATTTTGTGACTCTCGTGGTGGGCCACGGTTTCCTTGGAGGGATTTTGGTCGAATAGGTCTGAGCCATCCGGAGTTACCGTCTTTACTTATCGTGACCACTATGCTTGGAACTGTATAGTTGAAGTCGAACTTTATCGAGCGAGGTTTCTTTGCCGGTTGCATTTCGTTGCACCCAGTATCATTGGGGGTTCCTCGAAGGTGTCATCTCGGGCCACCGCCTTGTTGTCCCGAGATGCGCTGTGCCTCGGATCGTTTCAGTATGGTGAGCGGGTCCCCGAGATCGGATGTCGAAAAGTGATGCCATGACGTGGTTTCTTCCGGGTGAATTTCTTCCAATCTCCTCATCGAGACGGGCCCGAGTTCTCCATTTTATGGGTTGCCGTTCCTGAACGGGCGTGCGTGAGTCGAGATGTACCTGTGAGGACTTGGGGTCCTGTCTTCCCCAGGGAATTTCGTTGTGTCTGACTTTTGCAAAATGAGTCCCGGGATCGTATCTCCAGGAGACGGTTGTTGTAGGAATCTCCGCAAGCGTGTGTCGACCTTTTCAATAATGTCCTCTAGCATCCTTACCGTTGCAGGATAATTCGTTGGTTCGTCGTTGCCCGATACTTTGGATACTTGCTCGAAGGGACTAGATATTTTGGGTGCTGTCGCGCCAAGAGTCTACGGGCAGCTCTGTAGCTGAGAGATAGCCAAACGTTGTTCCTGCAACATTTCAAAAAATAACACGAAAATCAACTTCCCGTTCTACCGGGGCTGGGATTATTCGGGTTTACTGTCGTTTAGCGTGTTGCGTATCGTCATTGATGTGCAAGACTTCGTTACCCCGCTATGCAGCGTATGAATCCATATCCACTCGGACCGATCTAGATGCGTTATCGGGGTCCTGCGGTGTCGCGCAAGCCGTTAGGGTGGCCACATTGT
>NW_017689635.1:5138-5818 GCF_001879085.1 Nicotiana attenuata
ATCTCTGCTGCAATGACATCATAAAATGAACTGATGTCTAGGTATGATGCCTTGTGTCAAGACAATAGTTTTCTAGTTGACCTTTGGGTATTGTGGCATAAGTGAAGTGTATGCTTTGCTGATTTTGTACATTGTTGAAGTTTTTAAGTTCATATCTTCAAAGTTGAATCTGAAAATTGTAAGTCCTATTGATCGTCAAGTAGACAAATTAGAATTTGTTGTTTATTTGGAATTCAAATCGGCTATAATATCCTGGGCCATAAATCGTGAGATAGGAGATTCGCAGGCCATGAAATGATGTTCTCAGGCCATGAGGATAGTGCCTTTGAAACATGACGCCTTTGAATAATGATGTGCAAGTACTGAGATATCCTCAAGCCATGACATGGTGTATCTCAGGCTATGAGGATGATGCATTCGGACTATGACGCCCTTGGACAGGTTGGCTATATGTCATCCTATGAAGTGCAAAAATATGATACTGAAAGTGACAGAAAGACAAAGCTTAGTCTTGTGCAGAGTTTGGGGGCAGAGCTTAGCCCGAGGGAAGAAGATAGTGCCAAGAATACAGCAACATTTATGCAGGCAGGGATAATTCTTAGTAGCATGAGAAGGCAGTGCTTAAACTTGTGCTAATGCATGTAGATAGGGAGACAGAGCGTAGTCCCATGCAAAGAGAC
>NW_017689636.1:0-954 GCF_001879085.1 Nicotiana attenuata
GTTAGGAAACTACGGATCTAGAACAGATCTAAAGAAAAATAGAAGAACCTCAAAAGCTAGGGTTTAAGGGGAACCCAAACGGTGAGAAAGGCCATGATAGCTGTTGATCTAAGCAGGAGGGGTCGAAACCAGGCTCGAAACAGGCATGGCTTTCCGGAGCAAGGCCGGAGATGGCCATAAAAACTTGAACCAACAAGGTCTGGATGAAGCTCTTCGTATTCAGACCATGAAACCTCAGCAAACAGGTGTGTAGGAACACTAGAGGGCCGGTAGGTGGTGAGACCACCATAGATTCAGGCCAAGAGGTGGCCGGAGAAGGTGAGTGAGACTCATCAGAGCTGAAGGGGAGGGGGAAGGTTCTAGAGAGAATCAGAGATAGAGAGATAGAGGAGAGGGTCGGTTAAGTGAGGAATGAGAGGGGTTTGGGGGGTCGTTTGGTTTAATTTAGAAAGAAAGAATCTGGACCGTTGATCAAAATTGATCAACGACCAAGATTCAATCAGATTGGGTCGGGTAGATCTGGAATTGGGCTTGGGTCTATTGGGCTGGTTTAATTGGGTTGGGGTATTGGGTTTAATTAGGCTAAATTAGGAGACAAAATCTGGCTATAAGTTAAATAGCCCCTTTTTCCCCATTTAATTTATGAAAATAGTAAATAAATTTTTGAAAACTAATTAAAAGTACTAAAATGATTTATAGTGTATAATTATCAATTTAAAATTATAAAATCCCATTTTTTAAACATGAGACGAATTTAAACCTAAAAAATGGCTAATATTGCAATTATGCAATTTTGTCCTTAAAATGCTAAAATAAATTTGTAGAAATACGTAAAAAATATCTTAGCTATACTTTTGCATAAACATGAGAATCCAATAAATGAATCACCAAAAATAATAATTTTGGGGACAATTATTGGTTTTTTTACTTGGACAAAATTAGGGCATATATTTG
>NW_017689636.1:3823-5818 GCF_001879085.1 Nicotiana attenuata
TTCTGTTTTGCAGGCATGTCACGCATCGGCATATGGCGGGCATTTTGGAGGAGTCAGGACGGCAGCAAAAGTGCTAGAAGACGGGTTTTACTGGCCAACAGTGTTCAAGGATGCACATCAATGGGTGAAGGGCTGTGATGAATGTCAGCGAACTAGGAACATTTCCCGTCGCCATGAGATTCCCATGAACCCAATTCAAGAGGTTGAAGTGTTCGATGTATGGGGGATAGACTTCATGGGCCCCTTCGTCAGCTCCTTTGGCAATAAGTACATACTTGTTGCTGTAGATTACGTGTTCAAATGGGTGGAAGCTGCAGCACTTCCCACCAATGATGCAAGAGTGGTGGTGGGGTTTTTGAAGAAGAATATATTCACCCGTTTCGGGACCCCGCGAGCTATTATCAGTGACAGAGGCACTCACTTCTGCAATCGAGCCTTCGAGAAATTGCTAGCAAAGTACGATGTGCGCGACAAGGTGGCAACCCCGTATCATCCTCAGACCAGTGGACAGGTCGAAGTGTCGAACAGAGAGATAAAGAGTGTACTGACCAAGACGGTGAACGCCACAAGAACTGATTGGGCGAAAAAGATAGATGATGCACTCTGGGCCTACAAACTGCTTTTAAAACACCAATTGGTATGTCACCATATAAGTTAGTGTTCGGGAAGGCCTGTCACTTGCCAGTGGAACTAGAACATAGAGCTTGGTGGGCAATGAAACAGCTAAATCTGGACATTGAGGCTGCGGGAACAAATAGAGTCACAGAATAGCATGAGCTAGACGAGTTCCAATTTCTTGCTTTCGAGAGCACGAGGTTGTACAAGGAGAGAATAAAGAGGTTGCACGACAAGAACATTGTTGAGAGAAATTTCAAGCCCGGGGATATGGTGTTGCTTTATAACTCAAGATTAAGGCTATTTCCGGGTAAACTTAGGTCACGATGGTCTGGACCATTTCGAGTGGTCGACGTGCTCCCTTCAGGTGCCGTAGAGATTGCCTCAGAGAAAGACTCTCATACATTTAGAGTCAATTGGCAAAGATTGAAACTATATGTGGGCATGGATGAACCCAAGGAAGTGTCAGTGATCCATCTGACTAAACCTCAGAGGTCGAGCGAGCCTTAAATGCGCTCATCTAAGTCGCGCCGCGACGTTAAATCAGGCGCTGCGTGGGAGGCAACCCATGATTTCTGTTGTTTTTCTTTTTCTTTTGTTTGGTGTTATACCAGATGTATAAAAAAAATGCTCGTGACTGCGACCGCGATGAAAGAGGAGTATACTGTTTTAGGACTGCTCGATCCACCGCGGCCGTAGTGGGACCGCGGTGAAACAGGATCATTCTGTTTCGCCTCCCCTTCACTCACCGCGGCCACGGTGGGACCGCGGTCGACCGCGGTGATTCACGAAGCTACTGTCGGCCAGGTAAGTCATTTTTTTAAATTAGATTTATTTTATTTTATTTTCTCTTCTCCTCCTCTTAAACATCAAAATACACACGCCCCACCCTCACTTTCCCTATTACCCTTTCTCTTTACAAACCCTTCTTCTTCTTCTTCTCTTCAAGACATAACCCCTTCTTCTCTCTCTCACACACACACACACACACCTCTACAAGACTCTATCTTGTATCAATCTCAATTTCTACAAACCCAGGTATGTCAAGCTTTTCCTCTCCCTTCTTGTGATTCTCTATTTTGCAATTTTCATGTTGGAAGTGTGTAGTATTTATAATTAGATTTTGTTTTGGTTTTATTTTCTACTTTTAGTGGGTTATGTGAAAACTATTGTAGATAAGAGTGTGGTTCTATTGTATAAAGTTCATTGTGGTGGGGTGGAATGGTGAAGTGAGAATGGTTGATTTGGGGGAAGAGTTTATGCTTCCATAGGGCTAGGTATGTTAGATTAGAAACCATGCTCACAAGGTTTTTGTGAAATTGCCCCAATGGAGTTGTAATGGCTAATGTGACCATGGTGGTGGTGAAGTCTGAGTAACCA
>NW_017689637.1:0-3955 GCF_001879085.1 Nicotiana attenuata
ATGCTTTCCGACTATGTTTATTTCTAACCTTTATGTTAAAATCCCCTCTTATTTGAAGCCTTGCATGTCTATATGTCATTTGTACCTTAAGTCACAACGATATCTTGGACGCGAACCATACTAGTGGATTCTACGGGGTGCCTAACACCTTCCCCTTGGAATAATTTCAAGTCCTTACCCAATCTCCGGTTATCTAAACAAAAATCCTTTTTAGTGTCCTAACACACTTAAATCTGGGTGGCGACTCTTCAATTCTCTTAAACCCAATTCCTGAAAGGGAACGAGTTGTCCTCCCAAATGTCATAAACCCAATTTCGCGAGAAAAAGGGGGCGCGACAGTATGGTGACTCTGTTGGGGATATCTTTTAGGCTTTTACCATTTTAAGATATTACTGTGACATTACATTTCTTATGTGCCTTTATTTGTTTATCCGCTTAAGTATTTAATTCCTTCTCTTACCGCAAAAACTGACTCATTTCTTTGTTTCTTTCTTTTATTTCCTTTACTGCTTTCCTTTACTGCTTCCCTTTACTACTATTTTAAGTTATGAAGAATTGTTGTAATTATTGCTATTGTAACATGCAAATACGTAACAACTTGTTTTAATTATTGTATAAGCATGTTTTCAACATCATAGTCCACTCGTGCCAAACAAAATACCATAGCAGCACCTATAATGAGTGGTTGCGCCCTTCCGATATTATCACCCCTTAAATCCGGCAAAGGCATATTTGCGGTATAACTAGTCGATCAGCTGTGTCGTCGACAGTTCCACGCCTTTCCCTCTTAAGTTGTCCGCTCAAAGGTACCAGTCAAAAACCCCATAGAAACCATTTCTCTTTAAATTGTACATGCATCATGGTCAAACCTAGCCGAGTCAGTTATGTTGTCCGCATAATGACTCTTTAAGATAGCGTTGTCCAAAGTCTACTGGGTTTCCCTGAAACCCAAACAGACCTTATCACGTTCTGTGCATTTATTTGGAGAACTAAAATGCTTTTATGCTAATTGTTGATATTAAATAGTCGAGTCTGGTGGAGGTAAGGGCCTAACCTTTTGTCTTGTAGAAATATGAGGCACGAAGTTCCTAGATTAGGCATGGTCACCAATATCCACCCCAAATTGCTAAGATGGTGGGAGGATCTTCATTCCAGTTATCAAGCTCTTGTCAGGAAATATCTAGGAAATCTACCTTCTCTCTTGGAAGTTCAACCCAACAACAAAATCATAGAAGCTGGCATTCTATTCTGGGATTGTGATAGGTCCGTGATCCGCTTTGGAGACATTGAGATGACACCTCTGCTTGAGGAAATAGGAGGAATGTCTGGAATACCGTAGGAAACTCCGGGTTTGTTAATGACGGAAAACCACAAGGGTAGAGGGTTTCTCAAAATGATGGGTCTAAAGAAGAATCCGGACTTGACATGTTTGAAGGAGTCATACATTCCCTTTGACTACTTGTACGAAAGGTACGGTCACAGTAAATCTTACCGTACTTATCCTGACGAGTTTGCCCTTACATCATTGGGGCATATTCACCGAGGGGTCTTTGTCTTCATGTTCTATTTTTTGGGGATGATAGTGTTTCCAATGAAGAAAGCAAGAACCCATACCAGGCTAGCTATGGTCACCAAAACTCTAATGGAAGGAATTAATGGACAACCGTTCAGTCTTGTGCCAATGATCATTGCAGAAATATATCGAGCCCTAGAAAGGTGTCAATAGAGGACCAAACATTTCGAGGGTTGTAATCTGCTACTTCAACTTTGGCTCATGGAACATCTCCAAAGGGGTGAGTACTGACAGGAAATCCATCGAAGGGATTGGGACGATCATATCGCCTTTCATCATCCAAAGCGAATGAATTACATGCCCAACATTTCGCCCAGCCAGAGAATGCTAGAGAATGGGTCAAGCTCTTTGATAATTTTACTGAAGACCGGGTACAATGGATGTTCGAGTGGTTCCCTACTGAAGAATTCATCGTTCGATCTAGGGATGTACCATTTCTGATACTAATTGGTTTGAGGGGAACCTACCCTTATGTCCCTCTCCAAGTTATGAGACAGGCTGGTAGGAAGCAGGTTATACCAAGGGTCAACAAGATGAGTCACTTCCGAGCTGACTTACAGAATGACGATAGTCCGTACAGGTGCCAGGCTCAGCAAATGTGGAATTGCAAAATTGTCTTGGGAAAGGACACCATCGAACAAGACAGATACCATGCTGGCTGTGCCCCACACTATTCATGCTGGCTGGAGGACAATCACAACAGTCTGGGTCAACCCAGGTTTGTTCGAGGTCACAAGATCATCGATGAAAAGGCTGAGGCACAGGTCAAGTACAACCAACTGCGTAAGAGGATTCGGGAATGTGAAAATTAGCACCGTTAAATACAAGAAGCCAATCAAAAACTAATTGAAGGATGGAAGGATATGACTGTCAGCGCCAACAAACGACTGGTCTGTTTGGAACGGGGTATAGTGGAACTGGAAAAGAAGTTTCTGAAGAGGGTCGAAGACTACCAGATTGCTAAAGGAAATGAAGGTGGACATCTGGCCAGCGCTTACTTGCTACTAGGTCTGTGCGAGCTGGGAGAGCTGTTCGAGGGAGCCGACAATGCCGAGTCTTGGGAAGGTCCTTCTGGGACCAAATAGATAGGAACTTCCATTTTTCTCTTTATAAGATTTAATAAGGCCAATGTCCATTAGTGATTTTTATTTTTTCTTGTTATCTAGTGTCGTTTTGGGGTTCATCTACCTTTCTATCAATAAAATGAGGCATTTAGCATTCTAAATTCTCCAAATTAACTTGTCGCTAGGCCTACCTCGGGCACAACGTGGTCCCCAAAATTAGGACGCGCTTTATATTTCTTGGACTACGTGTTTAAACATTGCAACCTTTTTTATATAATCCTCACTGACTTATTTACCTTTTGTTTTACTTTTTTGTTTGTTCCCCTCCCTAAAGGTTAGTTCGTGAACTCTGGCAAAATCATCATATTTTACGAGATCTAGGGGCTTTCCATCTACTCCTCCTCCCAGTCTTGCTAGACACAGAAACAAAGGGAAAATAGAAGATTCGAACAACTCAACTGAACGGGTAGAGGTCGCTCATGGTACTCTGGTCCCCAAGGAAAATGCATCCTAACTGGAACAAAAGTTGTTGAAGTTTCAGGAAGAACTTGATCAAGTTCGGAATTTGGCAAGTCTGTCATTTTCCCTCACCACTCCAGAGGTTACTTTCCCAAATACTCAGAATCCCGTACCACCACAAAATATCCCATAGCAACAAAACCATCCCACTCCTCACCACCACTGCAATACTTTCCACACTTCCAACAATACTCCACTGCTCATCCCGGAACCTTTGAACTCCACAAATGACCACTGCTACACCCAACACAATACCCCCATCTACGTGGAGACTGTGCCACACTCCACCCAGCCCATCTCAAGCACACCCGAGTCGAATGATAAGGACTCGCTCATCAGAAATTTGGCCGAAAAGCTTAAAAAGTTGACTCGTAGAATTCAAGGAATTGAAGGTAGTAAGGGAATTGAGGGGCTAAACTATGACGATCTGTGGTTACAGCCCGATGTCGAACTGCCCGAGGGATACAAACCTGCTAAGTTTGAAATGTTTGATGGAACAGGGGATCCCAGGTTCATATGAGAACATAATGTGACAAACTGGTCGGGGTGGGAAGAGATGAGAAAATCCGCATGAAGCTTTTCATGAGGAGCTTGAAGGGAGACGCATTATCTTGGTTTATTAGCCAGGATCCGAACAGGTGGTCAAGATGGGTAAACATGGCGTCTGATTTTATGGACAGATTCAGGTTCAATATGGAGAATGCGCCAGATGTGTTCTACATCCAAAACTTGAAGAAGAAACCCACAGAGACCTTTCGCAAGTATGCCACTCGCTGGAGATCAGAAGCTACTAAGGTTA
>NW_017689637.1:5202-5818 GCF_001879085.1 Nicotiana attenuata
TAGTTTTGGGTATGGAATTGAGAAGTAAATTATATTATTGTAGTTTGGTGGAGGTTAGGGGTAAGCTTAATCGTTACGTAAAAGTTTTCGGAATCCGGGCACGGTGGGCCGGGGGGACAATTTCGTCAACTTTTCGAGTCGGGGTTAGGAATTGTTATAAATTGGATTGTAATGAGTAATTGAACATATATTAATGGATTGGTATTATTATTTTGCTAGCTTTGGATCTTTGTTCATCGATTCGAGTCTTCGGAAGAACGTGGAATGCCGGTTATGGATCTTCGGAGCGAGGTGAGTCTCCTTTCTAACCTTTTAAGAGGGAATTGTCCCCATAGGTGAGTTAATTGGTTATATGCTCCTATTTGTGGGGGCTACGTGCGCAGGAGGTGACGAGAGTCCGTGCGTAGCTACTATTATGCTATTGTTCGGGTAGCCTAGGACCCAAAAGCATGTTATACTTGGACTATTTGTAAACTTACTGACATTTGAATTACTTAAATCACATCGAATTAGTAAATGAATTTCAAAAAGGATTAAACTTCTTTTTCTTAAATTGTTAAAAGAGAAGTGGCTTTCATTTGGATAAATGTTCCCCGATAAATTCTTAATTGGCTAT
>NW_017689638.1:0-850 GCF_001879085.1 Nicotiana attenuata
GTAATGATGTCCAATAGGTGAGATGAGGATTGCCCCGATCCCAACTCCTTTGATATTGACAGCTCCATCAAAATACATTTTCCATACAGGGTGATCGTCTGGAACCACTTCCTCTATTGAGTTGACCTCTTCGTCTGGGAAGTATGTGCTAAGTGGCATGTACTCATTATCAACTGGATTCTCTGCCAAATAATCTGCCAAAGCCTGTGCTTTCATCGCGGTGCGAGTGACATAGACGATGTCAAACTCTGTGAGCAAGATTTGCCATTTTGCGAGCCTGCCAGTGGGCATTGGCTTTTGGAAGATGTACTTCAAAGGATCCATTCTGGATATGAGGTAAGTAGTGTAGGCCAAAAGATAATGTCTCAGCTTCTGAGCAACCCAAGTCAAGGCAGAACATGTTCTTTCTAAAAGGGTGTACTTAACCTCATAATTGGTGAACTTCTTGCTCAAATAATAGATTGCCTGTTCCTTTTTGCCTGTTGCATCATGTTGCCCCAGAACGCATCCAAAGGAATTATCCATCACCGATAGATATAAAAACAAAGGCCTACCAGGTTCAGGCGGGACCAGTACAGGGGGTTTTGACAGATAATCTTTGATCCTGTCAAAAGCTTTTTGGCAATCGTCTGTCCACCTGATAGTGGCATTCCTTTTTCAGCAACTTAAGGATGGGCTCGCACGTGGTTGTGAGCTGAGCAATGAACCTACTGATGTAGTTCAACCTCCCGAGCAAACTCATGACTTCCTTTTTGTTCTTCGGGGGTGGCAGATCTCGAATGGACTTTATCTTAGATGGATCCAATTCGATGCCTCTCCGGCTAACTATAAAACCGAGGAGTTTCCCAGA
>NW_017689638.1:5061-5818 GCF_001879085.1 Nicotiana attenuata
GCGGGATTGTATATACCGGTGCGCCAGACACGACGAGAGGGGTGTTCCTAATCGGTGCGACTGGAGGTCGCATATTAGAGGTACCGAGGGCAGCATGGAGGCTGTAGTTTGGCACATACCCTGGTGGTAGAATGGGATCGCTTGTTGCATGGAGCGGTGTTTGAGTAGCCTGGGGTACGGTGGAAGTTCCCTCTGAAGGACCCTGGGGTGGAGGTCGACCAGAAACCCAAGCTTGATATACATCTGACAATTGTTGTCTCAATTTTCTTATTTCCTCCGACTCTTGCTCAACTGACTGACCCTGCGGATTGTCACTGACCAACTCGATTTCATCACTATTATCCATTACCACTGCTCCCTTAGATCTTGTGAAGTAATGATGTGTTGCCAGTTTTCACCACAAACCAACCACCTTAAGCTTACTAGTTAAGAGGCAACAAATGTGTTAGGGTTAAGCATTTTGCAGATAAGAATCATACGTAGATATGCTATGCTCCTAAAATATCATCATCTCTAATATGCTTTTGGAAGGCTTCATGTTTCATTCCGGCTTATCAGTTGTTATTTATTGACAATGTTATTTCCTCCTTTCACTCGCCTTATTTTGATCCCTTACTTTGGTGTCATTTGAAAAATATTTGATCGAACCTTTTGTGGGTTTGCCTACGTATCATGTCGCGCATGAATCAGATCAATTCGTAGTTCAGGTACATTAACCCCTTTTTTTACAAAACAAACTATCTTTTTGGTTCATTTT
>NW_017689639.1:0-923 GCF_001879085.1 Nicotiana attenuata
TGTCAGGGGCAACACTACTGGTTCAAAGCAAGAAAAATCCAAAATGAGAGAGTCTTATTGGTGAAAACTCTCACGGGCACCGTAAGGCGACGCGAGCTGAGAGAAATGAAAAATGAGAGAGTCTTATTGGTCGAAAACCCTCACGGGCACCATAAGGCGAAAGTGAGTTGAGAGAAATCAAATGAGATAGGTCTGTGGGTGAAAACCGTTCAAGACACTGCAGGATGAACAAGGTTAGGGTTTGGTTGAAGAAATCATGATTATGGAATTCTGGGGCAACAAAGCGTGGCAGGTAAAAGTTGATTGGTTGGGCGGATTGGGCCGATTAGTCCGAAATGCATGTCATGATCAATGGTACCAGTTGTTCCACTCAGATAAGTCCCTTTTTCCTTTTCTTTCCTTTTTGTAAATCGTCCGGTTATGGATTCTTTTATCCTTAACTATCAAGGTCATTGCATTTCATTCCTTTTGAGGTTTGTTCTTCAAAATGTTCCAATGTCAGTCGCGTTCAAAACAAAGAAGGAAGGATGTCGAGGCTCACTACCAGTCTCCCAATTGCGAAAGCATAGTGGGGCCAGAACGTACCAAAGATGGCATGATGCAAAATAAGATACAAAGAGTCACCGGAAGTTTCATTGGTGGTTTGATTTAGTAGTTTTATGGGGGATGCAAAGTGTTAGATAAAAGGGGTCGGAGAGGCAGAAGCAACAGTCTGGGTATGAAACACTCAGGTCATCGAAGGTCGTGGGGGTCGAAAGTCAGTAAGAAAGGCAAACGGTTCAGGGCCAGTTCAAGAAGCAAGGCAAGGCAAAACACAGCAGCGGAGACGTCTTCAGCAAGAATGCCATCAACTAACCACCATTTTTTAACTGACAAGATTTTTCTTTGATTGAAACAGGGGCAGAAAGTTTTCATTGGTTTCG
>NW_017689639.1:5364-5818 GCF_001879085.1 Nicotiana attenuata
ACTCCGATGCTTCATTTAGATTGTGGAACATCTGTTCATGATTTACTCGTTAATGACTTCAATTTGTGCTAAATGTTTACTGCCTCTATTTTGTTAAATTAAGTTGCTTCATGTTCGGCCATATATGTGGATGTGCTTTCTTTAACCATAGGTGTTACTGTTGGTGTCTATCTTGGTTGCTGTTTAAAATTCCTCATGGAAAATATGTCAAAGAAGTAGAAAATAACCTGGGTGTGATTATGTATAACTTGGACTATTTGAGAAAAAGACTACTGAAGTTGAAAAATTAAGTGGCATAGTTTGACAACTTCACTTGGATACTGATTTCCGTTTCGATTGTCCTTTAATTAGAAAAACTCCCTTTATTATACCCTTCTCGGAAATCAGTATCCAAGTGAAGTTGTCAAACTATGCCACTTAATTTTTAAACTTTAGTAGTCTTTTTCTCAAATAG
>NW_017689640.1:0-595 GCF_001879085.1 Nicotiana attenuata
ATCAGAAAATGTTACCCTGTTGACCTCGAAAATTTTGTGTGCAATCTTCTCAAGATGATTCACAGTGATTTTATCTGGCACATGGGCTTCGTTTAGAATCTTCATCAACGCCCGGCAGTGTTCATCCGAATGGATCAATAAAGACAATAATGAGATCTGCGCCGGGGTTTTTCTCAATTGTTCCACGATCGAATAGTCTTGTGCCTTCATCTTTTTCAAAAACTCTTCAGCTTCTTCTTCAGTAACAGCCCTTTTTACCGGTGCCGGATTGTCTTTAGCTGCTTTAACCTTTCTCAATTCTTCAGGGGCAAAGCACCTCCCTGATCTAGTCAACCCATGAGTTTCGCACACTTCTTCTTTAACTTCCTTTCCTTGGTACATCACAGTCACCCTGTCATAATTCCACGGGACAGCTTTTTCACTAACCACAGGCAACTGAGTCACCGATTTAATGATAACTGGTTCTGTTCGAGCGCCTTTTACAACCAACACAGGCTGAACAACTGCTCCCGATATTGTCACTTTAACAGGTTCTGGTTTTACTATCATCACTGGTTCACTGATTGTCCGTTCACTGCGACCATGCTTCCGCCAT
>NW_017689640.1:5055-5818 GCF_001879085.1 Nicotiana attenuata
TGTGTCCATGACTTGGTACACCCACGGACCTTTGTCATTTTCAACTTCCTCGAAGGGTGTAATAGCATTACAAGAATTGTCCTCCCCATGGACCACGATCTCCTGCCGATCCCATTCAAATTTGACCATTTGATGCAAAGTAGACGGTACTGCCTTTGCGGTATGAATCCAGGGCCGTCCCAATAAAAGGTTGTAGGAAACACTAACATCGAGCACTTGAAACTCCATAGTGAATTCCACAGGTCCTATTGTTAACTCCAGCACAATATCCCCCACTGTGTCTTTCCCTCCGCCATCAAATCCCCATACACAGATGCTATTTTTATGAATTCTTTCACTGTCAACTTTCAATTTTTCTAGAGTAGAGAGAGGGCAAATGTTTGCACTAGACCCATTATCAATTAACACCCGAGTCACCACGGAATCTTCACACTTCACTGTGAGGTAAAGGGCTCTATTATGTTCAGTTCCTTCCAATGGCAACTCATCATCAGAAAATGTTACCCTGTTAACCTCGAAAATTTTGTGTGCAATCTTCTCAAGATGATTCACAGTGATTTTATCTGGCACATGGGCTTCGTTTAGAATCTTCATCAACGCCCGGCAGTGTTCATCCGAATGGATCAATAAAGACAATAATGAGATCTGCGCCGGGGTTTTTCTCAATTGTTCCACGATCGAATAGTCTTGTGCCTTCATCTTTTTCAAAAACTCTTCAGCTTCTTCTTCAGTAACAGCCCTTTTTACCGGTGCCGGATTGTCT
>NW_017689641.1:0-703 GCF_001879085.1 Nicotiana attenuata
AATAAATATGGTGGAAGGTGATACTTTATCAGAATTGTGGCACAGAAGATTGAGTCATATGAGCGATAGGGGGATTACGTGTTTGGCTAAGAAAAATTTGCTTTCTGGATTGAAACAAGCAAAGCTGAAAAGGTGTATCCATTGTTTAGCTGGCAAACAGAAAAGGGTTTCCTTTCATAGTCATCCTCCCTCAAGAAAGCCCGATTTATTGGAGCTAGTACCCTCTGATTTGTGTGGCCCTTTTAAAGTAAAGTCAAAAGGTGGTGCACTTTACTTTGTGACCTTCATTGATGATCATTCTCGTAAGCTCTGGGTGTATCCTTTGAAATCTAAAGATCAAGCACTTGGCGTGTTTAAGGAATTTCAGGCCTTAGTTGAGAGACAGACGGGGAAGAAATTAAAATGTATTCGCACTGACAATGGTGGTGAATATTGTGGTCCCTTTGATAACTATTGCAAGGAACAAGGAATTCGTCATCAGAAAACTCCGCCCAAGACACCTCAATTGAATGGTTTGGCAGAGAGGATGAATAGAACTCTAGTTGAGAGAGTTAGATGCTTACTTTCAGAGGCTAAACTTCCAAATACATTTTGGGCGGTAAGCACTTAACACTGTTGCCTATGTTATCAATTTGTCTCCTGCTGTTGCTTTGGATGGTGATGTCCAGCAGGGTTTGTTGCCTAAGATGTTTCTATGTCACCT
>NW_017689641.1:4907-5818 GCF_001879085.1 Nicotiana attenuata
GAGGTAAGGTGACCATGGAATATGCCAAGAGTGGTGTGTTGAACGAGGAAGTAAGGAGAAAATCTCAGGGTTCGTCCTTACAAGCAGATATCTTGGTTACAGAAGACCGGGGGAGAGATAGAACAAGAGGCTCAAGGAATAGAGGTAAAAGTAGAAGTAAGTCAAGGTCCAAATACTATAATGTTACATGAAACCACTGTGGCAAGAAAGGACACATCAAAAGGTTTTGCCGCAAGTTGAATCAAGTCACTAGAGAAGGAAAGAAAGTTGAAAATAAGGAGAACAATGTTGCTGCTATTGTTCGAGATGACCTTCTTTTTGCTTATGATAAAAACGTCATCAATTTGGTATCCCATGAGACTAGCTGGATAGTAGATTCTGGAGCTACCTCACATGTCACACCAAGAAAAGATTTTTTCTCATCTTATACTGCTATTGATTCTGGAGTGTTAAAGATGGGCAATGCCAGTGAAGTTAAGGTGTTTGATGTAGGCACAGTTTGTTTGAAAACTAATAATGGTTCAACGTTAGTTCTTCAAGATGTCAAGCATGCTCCAGACTTTCCTTTCAATTTGATCTCCGCAGGAAGATTAGATGATGAAGGTTACCATAATGCCTCTTTAATGGTCAATGGAAGCTCAGTAAGGGCTCGTTAGTAGTGGCTCGCGGAGTCAAGTCTGGTTATTTATATGTGACACAGGGCTCTATTCTTAATGACTTAATAAATATGGTGGAAGGTGATACTTTATCAGAATTGTGGCACAGAAGATTGAGTCATATGAGCGATAGGGGGATTACGTGTTTGGCTAAGAAAATTTGCTTTCTGGATTGAAACAAGCAAAGCTGAAAAGGTGTATCCATTGTTTAGCTGGCAAACGTGAAAAAGGGTTTCCTTTCATAGTCATCCTCCC
>NW_017689642.1:0-5817 GCF_001879085.1 Nicotiana attenuata
GAAGGCTCTTTTGATTCACTGAGGGGAGAGAGAGTAAAGTGAAGAGAAGAGGGAAACCCAAATAAAGCCCTAATACACATTCTCCTATTAGCCTGTTAAATATTTTAATGACGATGACAAAAGTTAAAAAGGGATAATTTCCTAGATTAAACTTAAATTGGAAATCTAACTAATTAAGTTTATTGTTTTCCTTAATATTTGAATATGCATAATTTATGACAGTTAATTTAGATAAAATTAAATATTATATCAACAAAATATAGAAAATATTTGCTTAAATGGTATATCAAAATAATTTGTTTGATGAAACACATTTTAAAAGTTCGGCAATAGTGGTTACACGCAACTGTTGGTGGTTAGGACTGTTCAAAATCGAAGCGCAACCGTTAATCGAACCGACCCGATGGCGTATTGGTATCGGGTTATCAGGATAGTGATTGGTGAACGGATTGAGATTTTATAATTAACGGCTTAATAGTTTGGGAGCGAATTACTCAATTTTTTTATCGGATAAATTGTTAACCCGAATTTTTATATATAAACTTGTACTCAATGTCCTTGTGTACTTTGTTTACCTCATTTTTTGAAAAGTGTCTCTCGTCTACAAATGTGGAATTTTACCTATTTAATCTTGATAATATGTGTATCTTCGTTACGTAGTTGATTTCTTATAGAGAAAGTCATGACCTCTATGAATTCTATATAGAAATGAGATCAACACAAGTTATAGGAGTACTGTTCTCGCCCAACTCTAGTCCTAAAAAGGATAAACGGTAGCTGCAAATATAATCTGGTCTAAAAGTCCGGAGTCGAATCCCACAGAGAACTAAAGTTTCACTATAACTATTCAATATAACTCAAAGGACAAGCTCAAACAATTTCTAAGTTATAAATATTAAGATTCTTATGTCTAACTAATTAACTAACAAAATAAATAAGTAAATTAAAAATTAGGGATACTAAGGGTTGGAAACAAGATTAGAAAAGCCTAGAGTTATGAATTCCCCAATTGTCGGAATCCTTCCCGCTACGTCTCCTACAATTTTGCCTATGTTTTCTCTACTGATCATGAGAATTCGACTTATCGTAATTCTCTATCGAGCAACCACAATGATGTTTTAAGTGTCAATACCACACAAGAGGGGGGGTGATTTGTGTGGTACCCAATCTTCGTTATCTGAACTATAGAAGAACCTGGTTCTTCTAGGTGTTCCAACTACTACTGTTTGCGGAATAATAAATACAGAAAACATAAGACACAGAGATTTTTACGTGGAAAACACCTGGCTCAAAAGGTGAAAAAACCACGACCTACTACTCAGTAGGATTTTTCCAAACTTCCACTAAAATCACTGAGCCAAAATAGCATTTACAAAAACTATTTGTAAACTAAGGATTAACTCTAATCCCGTTGTGGCACACAGTCTCAACTGTTGCGACAACTTCAAGCTAGCTATAACTTGAACACTCTAGGTACCTAATACAATTGCTTCTATGAAAGCTGAAAGGTACAATTTTAAACCACCTACTACAATTGAACTAGAATAAAAGATAGACACAATGGAACTGGTTCTTCTATCTCGTTCAAGTAGCTTCGGGAGTGCACACTCAAATCACACATAAATTGCTTGCAAAATCGCCTTGCTCTTTTGCTCTCAATTTAGTTTAACTTCTGGTATGTGCATACGTGTAAACGAGAACAACACTGACGTTTAATAAGTTAGTAATCAGAGTTTGATTGGGACTCAATTGTCGCTCTTCTATCGTGGAAGAGTTCATGATGATCTCAAACTCTAACACTATCTTCATCCTAGATTGTGTTCTCTTCATATAAGGAGACTTTCTTCCCTTATCTAATATGCAACCTTTTCGATCAGATCAGGAGATATTGCAGCTTGATCAGTAGGTCTTATCTCCTTCACGTGCATCTCACATGTATAGGTTGATCATGATTGTGCTTCACAAGATGGACCTGGTCCATGCCTGAGTTCTTTTGTCAATCTTCAAAACTTCACCTGTTCTTGGGCCAACAAATTCCCCCTTTTTGATGATGACAAACTCTGTGCTTTTTACTGATTTGGAACCTATAAGAACTCAGCTTAACCATCAATACTAACTTTAGAAAATTCACTTAATATCAAGGACCAGGTTAATTAGGCTATAAATATCACTTATTTCAGATTGTGTAAAGCACAATGTCTCTTCCCCCTTTTGGCATCATCGAAAAGTTGCATACAAAGTGTGATTCCCAGATTTTAATAAGTACTCATGGCCATTGGGGCAACTGCAAGTGCAATCATGGTGCAATCATCAGTAATCAAGCAAACATATTTAAACTATTAAGGACAAATTAATCATTGAACAAGAGTAAGACAGTAGTTATCATTGACAGGGATATGTTGCCACCAACAATCCACAAAAAGAAAGAAAAACATCCAAACCATGACCAAAAATAAAAGATAGAAAAATCGTTAATCTGGGTCACTGAGGTACTAAACAAGTTCAGGAGACAAAAGCTAAGAGTCCTAAGGCTTGAAGGAACTAGAGGGTTGGGTTTGGGTTTGGAGAAGATTCAGCATGTTATGAAGAATTCCATCATTCTTCTCCTTTTCTTTGGCAAGCTCGGTTCTAAGACCATCCCTCTCAGATTCCACTTTAATCACACGAGCCTTGAGCCTAGCTATTTCAGCATCCTTGGCTGCACATTCTTGAACAAGAGCCCTAACTTTGCTGTTGATGGGTGTCTTCTGGGATGAACTAGGTTCATGTGGGATGGCATTGACTGCATAGTCACAAGCAAGAAGAGTATTGATGCCAAAGTGATCCTTGCTCGAGGCCATTTTCCATTTCTTCAGAGGCACATTGAGCCTGTTCATAACTGTGGTTAGAATAAAGCCATAGGGAGTAGCATGAGCCTTGGAGCCATTTATGACCTTGTCTAGCAGCTTGATAATGAAGGCAGGCCAGTTGATTTGCTTTCCTCTCTCCAGGCACTCCATAAGAACTAGATCCATGTAATTAGCAATGTGCCTTCTCTCCTGTCTGGACAATAAACACTTGTTGACAAATTCAAACAAGACTTTGTGCTCAGGCCTCATTTCACTTTTCTGCACATCCCTGGCTTCATTCACATCTTCTGAATCACAAAACCTCCTGGTGATTGCAAGAGTAGTAGGGAGGGAGTCCAGGCATGGCCACCCTTGCCTTGTATAGTCATCAAACCCTTCAGAGGGTATGTCCAGGATCTCTCCCAATTTCTTTGCATCAAACTGCACTTGGACTCCTTTCACCAGGCTACTAACAATGCCTTCCTTAACCGCAACATTTGCCATAAATTCAATTAGCTCATTTCTGGCTAGCCTACCATCCATCTGAAGGACCATGTCCTTCCATCCATGAGCAGCTAAAGTATCCACCAATCTCATCATTCCTGGTTCCACCAGGTCTTTCAGCAGTCTACCCTTTAATATCTTTCTTTTGCCAAACATGCAAGCTTATCATGTTCCTTCTCAAAATCATTTTCTTCTTCTTCTCCACTCCAGTCATCATCTTTAGAAATTTTTGATTGTTTGTTTTTCACTGCAGATCTTGTCCTCTTGGCTAGTATAGGTTCAACAGCCTCAAACACAGAGGAAGGCTTCTTGGAGGAAGTCTTGGGCTTTTTGGGCTTGGGGGTAGGAACCTCCACTGATGTACCCCTTTCTTGATGGACCAGTTCCATCTCCTCTTCCTCAACAGCCTCTGAGGATTCTGCAATCTTTCCCTTTGCTTTATCCATTTTTTTTTTCTTACTTTCAGCTAAAGCCCTTTGTAGATCAGCTTCACTCTGTTTCACCCTGCTTCTTGTGGGTCTACCCTTTGGCAATGAAGAGGCAGTAGGTGTTGGAGATGAAGCCTTTCTTTTCTTGGAAGGCTTAGGAACATTGGGGGCTTTTGTTGTTGGAGTTTAGCATTTCTTTGGGTCATAGCTTGCCCCAACCCTTTTCAGCAGGTCTGCTAGGGTCTCTTTAGTAGATAAACGGGTTCATCTCTCTACGTGCTCAGATGAACCAACCCCTCAGCAGCTTCCCTATAACCACTTCCCCCTGACTTCATTCCACTCTCTTCTACCCTTTCTTGTGCAACCCCACAGATAGCAAGCACTACTCCTTTCCCATTTCCCCTCTCTTCACCACATGCACCCTCTCTGTCTTTTTCTTTTTCAGAATTCTTTTTACCTCCACTCCTTCATATCTCAAACAATTCAACATCCCTAATGGGTCCAACCAGAACAAACCTAGTCTCTAGGTTTTTAGTCACAAATGAACCTACCTTAGAAGGGGATTCTTGAGTCTTTTCAGAGTCAGAAGACCCATATCCTTCCCCCTCAGTAGCGGATTGATATGATTCAAAATTAGAGCTGGAGTTGGAGTTTTGAGCTTGGCTTGCTTTCAACTTCTCATTTAATGTCTTCCTTAGAGCCCCAGACGCTACAGTCTTTCGAGAAAGCATTTTCACCCTTCGAAATCTAGGTTTTGGAGATGCACTGGGTGGAGGAGGTGAGGATAAATTTGAGGGAGTGGGTGGTGGAGGAGTTCCAGGATTGTCTTGTGGGTTAGTCATCCTCGTTGGTTTCTTGAGAGAATTTGGGAATTAGAGTTTTGGAGAAGAGGGCAAGTGAAGTTGAAGAAGAATTTTTGACGGTTTGGAATTATGAAGATGACAGGGGAAGTGATATGTATTTAAAGAGAATACACATTTAATAGGTAACGACAACTTTTTAATAGTGGTCAATTAGAGGTCTAATCAACCTGAAATTTCAGATTTTGAATGATCGGTTTATCTTCCCGAGATTTTAGGCAAAATTTTCGGTTTAGAGTTCTAGGCAGACGAAACTGGTTCAATGCTAACGGATAGAATTTTCTAGGAATTGAACAATTATAGGACTTTTGCTCATGATTGAAATATTGATCTTTCTAATTGTGCAAAGTATAGAAAACATACCTTATCTTTCATATGAACCCATACTGATGAATCAGGTTCTTCATTTACAAGTCTCTTGAACATGCCTCAAATGCCATAATAGAGAAAATTTTGTAAGAGATCAGTGAGTCATATAAACACATGTCACAGGAGTATACTAATTAAAGTATGAAGCTGAGTAAGAATTAATCTAGATATTTACATAAGTTCAGAATTCCTAGCCAAAAAAATATTTTTGTTTTCATAAATTTTTTTTTGTGCATTCTGAGCTAGACCTATTAGGTGATCTTAATCATCCCTAATTCCAACTTGTTCCTCTCAAAGTTTTCTCTACTCAGTGCTTTAGTGAAGATGTCAGCAATTTGTTTATCAGTAGCACAAAATTCTATGGAAATCAATCCTTTCTCATAGTTATCTCTCAAGAAGTGGTGTCTAACATCTATGTGCTTAGTCCTCTTATGATGAACAGGGTTCTTTGTCATACTTATAGCACTAGTGTTATCACAAAATATATGAATGCAACCAAGTTCAATGCCAAAATCTGCCAGCTGTTGTTTGATCCATAGAATTTGAGCACAACAAGAGGCAGCAACAACATACTCAACCTCAGCAGTGGATAAGGCCATTGAATTTTGCTTTTTAGTGGCCCATGATACAAGACATGAACCAAGAAAGCGAGCCATACCTGAGGTGATTTTCCTATCCACAAGGAAGCCTGCATAATCAGCATCAGCATATCCTACTAGATTGAAATTACTACCTTTGGGGTACCAAAGACACAGATCAGTGGTGTCTTTCAAATATCTTAGTATCCTCTTGATAGCAGTCAAGTGAGACTCTTTTGGATTAGCCTGA
>NW_017689643.1:0-697 GCF_001879085.1 Nicotiana attenuata
TTCAAATCCCTTTTTTAAAACGATGTTTTAACAGTTCCCTCACCTTTAGTTACTCAACTGTTTTCTTAGTTGTATTTCTGCAAGTCAAACACTCTTTGGGTCACTCAGTTGTGGTTAAACCTTCTGCTAAAACTAATCTTTAACCTCACGTTCTTTTAAGACCTTAAATGTGTTTGAGGCGTGCTAATTACATGTTTACTTGTGAGGGATCTGTGAGCCTCTTATTTGCCCTTGTATGGTTCCTTTATGTGTAGTCCTACTTGTTATGTATGTCGCCTAGCATTTTGTCCTTTAAACCTAGGGGTTCAGCCTAGAGCTTACCTTGTAGGAATAGTGGTCCTAAATACCCTCTAGGACTTATAGGACGGGACGGGTAATAGCACGCAATAAGCATTCATGACCAATCCACACGTTTAAATAACCTTCACGGGGTGGGAAGGGTAGAATATGGAGATGATGACCGATGCGCTAATATAACGTGCGACCCCTCTTTGAGGAGTGATTGTTGGGTATTGCATTGAAGTGATCCATATTAATCATAAACCTAGGATCCCTTTTCCTTTGTTTGTCTTTGTTTGCTCTCTTTAGAATTGTTTAGACCCTTCAAATCTCTGCTCTCTTTCTACTTACTTTCACAAGTTTCAATTTAACTGCAAGTCCTTATTTGAGCCTTGATTGATTATTTGTAAAGTCACAA
>NW_017689643.1:5100-5817 GCF_001879085.1 Nicotiana attenuata
TACCCCCTCCCCCACATATCAACCACCTCACCAAGACATTCCAAAACTGCACCCGTCTACCAAGCCTATAATGCCCACTACCAATCACTTCCCACCCGCCAAAACTTCCCCAGGCCACGCCCTAACTTTGACCGCAAAGCTCCTAAGCGATACACCGCCATCGCCGAGCCAATCGACCAGCTATATGAAAGGCTCAAAGCTGCTGGTTACGTCACCCCAATCCCCGCCATAACTCCAGATAATCATTCCCAGTGGGTCAACCCAAATAAAACCTGTGCATACCATTCCGGCATGAAAGGGCATACCATTGATGAGTGTCGATCTCTGAAAGACAAAATCCAAGCTCTAATTGACAACAAACTCATAGTGGCCAAGGAACCTGCTCCCAACGTTCGAAACAATCCCTTGCCTAATCATAAGGGTGGTGGTGTGCATATGATTGAAGTGGAAGACGATTGGGACCCCAAGAGATCAATTGGATTAATTGCCCATGGTGACGAGCCTAAGATACCAGCCATCGCACTGAATCCGATTATAGTCCAGATCCAGCCCTCTAGGGATGCTGAAGTAAACATGTCTGTGCCTCTCGAGTTTGAAACTCCGTCATCTGAAAGGGCCGCAGAGCCGATTGAGGATGAGTTTGGGTCTCCAAAAGCACCTGCTTCATTCGAAGTTGCTGTGTTGCCTCCCAAAGTAAGAGTACCCATTCCTGTGGCA
>NW_017689644.1:0-662 GCF_001879085.1 Nicotiana attenuata
AGGGCCTGCTCGGAAGCCCATTTGCGGCAACTCCTCATAAAATTGGTTGAAAATATCTCACTATTGGGCCAAGTTCGAAGCCCAAAAATGCTTAAGGATTTTATTAAGGCTATGAGTTTAAATTCATAATGCAAGTTTGGGCCTTTCAAGTTAAGTAGCAAGCTCAAATTAAAGGGGTTTTCAGTGATGGAGATTCTTTTGTTTGAGTTTGGACTTGAATTTGAGGCCCGAATTCGTTTGGATACTTTAATAGTAGTTTATTAATTAGGCCCTCTAGAGACAATACTCAATAGAAGAAATAATAGTTCCTTTAGGGTGGCCTTTAAAATAAAGTGAGATGCGCCGCGCCAAATAAAATTCATAGATTATGTGGCCCTCTTTAAATATAAAAATATTTAGAATTCGGGACGTGCCATTTAGCAAACTTTCATGGCCTCCCGCAAAGTTAATAACACGTTAGTCACTTTAGGCGCGTTCTTAATAATCTTATCTTCCTAAATTCGGGTGTGCATTTCATGTGTCTCAAATCCAAATCCCAAAACGTTGAATAAAATATGTCGAGGATCCGGGTGCATTTCATGTGACGTGATCCAAAAACACGTTTTAAACGACGTTCAATTTCCTTAAAATTAAGTAAAAGCGGTAAATATTTAAAATTGCAC
>NW_017689644.1:5141-5817 GCF_001879085.1 Nicotiana attenuata
TTTAAATTTCCCAATGTAAACCATGTTATATTCCCAATTCCAAGAAATGAAATCAATATTTCATCGTTCATTTTTTCTGATTTTGCTATTATTTTTTCTTTTCAGTTCTAATAATGCGGCTTTAAATAACATGACATGCTTGCGGACTTCATGCCCAGATCCGAACATGCTGTCTAATTGTGAAATAATGAACCAAGAGCCAGAATATGATGAAGAAAAGGTTTTTAGGAAAGTAAATCGAGAATTGGAACAACTTGGGAATAAACCTAAGGCCAATGGTGCCGTTGAAGTAGCAAACAAGAACATCAAAAAGATTTTGAGAAATATGATTCAGAGCTCCAGACAATGGCATGAAAAGTTGCCTTTTGCATTACTAGGATATCGCACCACAGCGCGCACATCGGTAGGAGCTACCCCATACCTTTTGGTCTATGGAACCGAGGCTGTTATACCCGCAGAGGTAGAAATCCCTTCTCTCCGGATCATCGTTGAAGCAGAAATCGAGGATAGTGAATGGGTCAAGACTCGTCTGGAACAATTGTCTTTAATTGATGAAAAACGGATGGCCGCGGTCTGTCACGGGCAGTTGTACCAACAAAGAACGGCCCGCGCTTATAACAGAAAGTCGACCCAGGAACTTTGAAGTGGGACAACTTGTGTTAAGGCGCATTCTTCC
>NW_017689645.1:0-640 GCF_001879085.1 Nicotiana attenuata
ACCTCGAATACAACTTACGGTTAGGAGCCTATACCCTACCCCCCCCCCCCCAAGAAACAATTTCTCCCAATTCCAGATCTGAAGTTCGAAATTCAAAAGGAAAAACCAAAAACAATAGAAAACTCAAAAAAAAAAAAACAAATTACTGTTCCATTAAGCTTTAGGATCTCAACTCTAGCTACTGATGCACTCTAGCTCAGTTCCTAGTCGTTGAGCTTCAGAGGTCCATTGATTGAATTTCGAGGCAGATTGTTGAGGATTCATAGGTCTACTGATCTAGCTAACAGTTTTCTGGAATTCCTGGTTCAAATTGAAGATCATCTGCATTTATTCAATTGTGTTGGTCGAATTTCTGCTTCTTGTTTGGTTTGGATTCTTCCTAGATTTGCTGTGCTAACTGAGCAACTACTGGATTTTGAAACTTTCCTGAGTGGCTGGTTCTGTTTCTTGAGTTCTGCCTACTACTGTTGCTGATTCTCCGATATCTACTGTGAATCCTCACTTGTTTACATTCTATTCTCCAGGTACACACTCTCAGACTGTGTTGATGTAATTTCGCCTGTTGAACATGAAATGAAGTTGAAGTTTATTTTCTGCCCTGGAGTTGCAATTTAAAAATCATATTAAGCCTAAGTAGCCT
>NW_017689645.1:3406-5817 GCF_001879085.1 Nicotiana attenuata
TGTTTAAGATCCCTCACTGCAGATAAAGTAGAATGGGCTTATGGATGGCTTCCTCCTACTGAAGCTGTGTACACATCGGCAGAAGTCCCTTATATTCTTTTGATGGGTATTCGAAGCATTCAGCCCTATGCTCCTTACCGCGTTTTGCGACAATTTGGAAGGTTCCAGACGGTGCACAGCGATGAAGACCTGAGTGGGCAAGTCATTGAGTTGGGCCCAAAAGCTGCATTCCCTGAAGGCCGCATCCGAAAGATATGGAATGAGTGCAGGTACCTTGAGCCTAAAACTATAGTACAGGACCGGGCCAGAGGTGAGATAGATCCCAAATACTTGGTTTGGTTCGATAAAAGGTTTCAAATCCCCGAGAGACCCGCCAAAAGGCCACACGTGCAACAATTAACAAGCGAGGCTCAGGTACAGTGGGATTGGTTGGCTAAAGAAAAGGAGTACAGAGCTCGAATTGGAGCATTGGAAAAACAGGTTCAGGAGCTTCGGTTCGAAAATAGCTTGCAAGCCGCAGCTGATGAAGGTGATAAAAAGCAATTGGCCCAGGAGAATGAAGCTCTCAAGGCCCAAATTCAACAACTGAAATTAGATGCAAGGAATCGAGAAAGAAGTCTATCCGACGAGAGATTGATAAGAGGATTGAAGAAACAAGTCCTGGACTGTCAGGAAGAACTGGAAAAATCCGAGGGAAGCATGGCAAAACTTCGGGCTCAATGGGCAAAGAAGACCGAGGAAAGGGCCCAGTTTGTACAGCAAATGAAGAAAAACTATGAGGGAACCATCGCCAACATGAAAAGAAAAATGAACACTCTTGAAGAAAAGGCAGCCCGTCGGGAGAAAGAGTTACAGGCCGAGAGGGAACAATGCTATGAATTAATCGCCGATATGGAGAAGGAAGTAAAATTGTTACAGGATCTTCACTTCCAGGATTCTCAGGTGCTAGAGGCTCGCACTAAACAGATAAGCCGCCTACTCCAAGAGAAAGGTCAAATCAGGGAGAGAATCAGAAACATTGCCAACTACATTGTCATGAAGTGTCAGGCCGGCGAACGGATGGGTCGTACCACATTCTTTGCCTCCGTAATGATATTTGTTCGCCAGGTTATGAACGATCTAGATCAGTTGCAAAAGGGTCTTGCACGCAGGCCCGCGGCGATGCCGAGTGATGCCCCGCGGGCCCCAGGATTTGAAGCTTTGATGTACTCCTAAAAATCGAGTCTGCAGTTTTCGCGTTTGGTTTTTGTACTTTCTATTTCCAAGAAAAGAAAAACAAATAGTCTAGTAGCTTTGTAATTGCATTTGTTATTAATGAAAATTTGAAAATTCCCAAAACAAATTGTTTCTTTATTTCTTGCATCTAGGTTTGCATTTATTTGCAAGAACTACGCTTGGTCTGATTCATGTGGGGTCATGATACGTAGGCAATCTCCATAGGATTCGACCGTATCTCCTAAAAAGAAGAGAATACGAGGGAAGGAAATAAAAGAAAAACAAGAGAGAAAGAAAAGCAGAAAGAGAAAATAAGGAATAGAGAGAAAAACCATGGCAAAAGAAAAGGAAAAGCGGAAAATGAAAACCAGTGGAAAAAAAAAAACAAGGAGTGGAAAGCAAAAGAAGAAAAGAAAAGCAGGGATGACACATGCAACCAGTGCAAACATGTAGACCTCCGTTTAACTGTATAGGTGCATCACACCCCAATGTGCGACTAACTATCTATTACTTGTCTCAAACTAACCGTGTGTTGCTAAATTCCAGCCCAGCTTTTAGAAACGGTGGTTGTTTGTGGTAAGCTAGCATCGCATCAATACTTTACCAGATCGAAAGGAAGTGTGGAAATGTCTACAGAAATGACTTTGCCCGCAGTCCCCATCTCTGAAGATAGCCCCATCTCGGGAGTCCCGGCCTCTGAATCTTTTACAGCTGAAGAAAATCGGATCTTGCGCCTGCGACTGATGGAAATGTGGGATGCTTGGAACAATGGAAAGGAACCTCCAAGCAATATTCCCGGATTCCCAGAGTTGTTCCCCAGAGCTGGAGGTGCTACTACGGTCCCTATCAGTCACCCTCCTACCCCTTTTGGACAACCTACCATGACCGCTCATTTCGTTGGAATGCCTTCTGAGGTTCGCCCCCAGGTGTTCCCAGCGGGAGCGGTTCCTAACATCTTCACTGCTCCCCCATGTCCTGCTACAACACAACCTTCGCTGCCAAGGCCTGCCTTCGATCCCTCAGCATTCACATTCCAAAACCCTGTATTTCCGTCAGATCCTCCTCAATATCCCACATATAATTACTCTCAGCCACCCCCATACGAGCTTACACCAGGGCAGGACAAAACCCCCAAAGACCCAAAGCAGGATGAAATGGCAAAGAGAATGAGAAGCCTCGAGCAGAGCTTGAAAAAC
>NW_017689646.1:0-439 GCF_001879085.1 Nicotiana attenuata
GATAGCCCTTGGGATTTAATGATCGAGTGAGGATTTGCTCGAACTCGAAGTAAAGTTAGCCCTTAGGCTTTATAGATAGTCCCCGAGTGAGAGTTTTCTCGAACTCAAGTTAAGATATCCCTTGGGCTTTTATGATCGAGTGAGGATTTGCTCGACCTCGAAGTAAAGTTAGCCCTTAGGCTTTGTAGATAGTCCCCGAATGAGAGTTTGCTCGAATTCGGGTTAAGATAGCCCTTGGGCTTTTATGATCGAGTGAGGATTTGCTCGAACTCGAAGTAAAGTTATCCCTTAGGCTTTATAGATAGTCCCCGAGTAAGAGTTTGCTCGAACTCGGATTAAGGTATCCCTTGGGCTTTTTATGATCGAGTGAGGATTTGCTCGAACTCGAAGTAAAGTTAGCCCTTAGGCTTTATAGATAGTCCCCGAGTGAGAGTTTGCT
>NW_017689646.1:4647-5817 GCF_001879085.1 Nicotiana attenuata
TAAGGTATAACTTTAATTTTCGGAAGTAAAATCCATGATTGATATCAATAACTATCAGCGGTTCTGTCGGTTTCCGAGATTCACGCCACGATCCTCGACCAATCACGGATATCTTGCTCTTTCCATTATTAATCTATCCCCGATGTTACTCGAAGTCTATCTCCCCTGGCTTCGATTGATACCAACCTCTATCTCGAAAGAGACTTCGATCTCGAACTCGATGCCTTAGCTCTTCGATGCAATGTCCTTGTTTCGATCAAATAGTGAAATCGGGTAGCCCCCATTTCTACCGTATACAGATAGTCCCCTCGTTTTTTGGAGTGTAATGACAAGAAACGAATTGAGTCTTCGAGCTTCTTTGCTTGTGCTCCCCGAAATACCAAATATTCCAATCACCATTTTTCCTTGCTCGCGAAAACAAAATGGCAAAAATATCTAAAACTGTTCCGCAAAAGGAAACCGCTCAGGTTCGGGCTAAGGAGCACACAAATACTCGGGGTTTTATTCTTTCGACCAAGATCGATGGGCCCCGAATGACCATTTGAACTAGAGTTTGAGTAGCTCTTGGGCTTAACAGTTTAGTGAGGATTTTCTTGAACTAGAAGTAAAGTTAGCCCTTAGGCTTTATAGATAGACCCCGAGTGAGAGTTTGCTCGAACTCGGGTTAAGGTAGCCCTTAGGCTTTTTATGATCGAGTGAGGATTTGCTCGAACTCGAAGTAAAGTTAGCCCTTAGGCTTTATAGATACTCCCCGAGTGAGAGTTTGCTCGAACTCGGGTTAAGATAGCCTTTGGGCTTTTATGATCGAGTGAGGATTTGCTCGAACTCGAAGTAAAGTTAGCCCTTAGTCTTTATAGATAGTCCCAGAGTGAGAGTTCGCTCGAACTCGGGTTAAGATAGCCCTTGGGATTTAATGATCGAGTGAGGATTTGCTCGAACTCGAAGTAAAGTTAGCCCTTAGGCTTTATAGATAGTCCCCGAGTGAGAGTTTTCTCGAACTCGGGTTAATATAACACTTGGGATTTTATGATCGAGTGAGGACTTGCTCGAACTCGAAATGAAGTTAGCCCTTAGGATTTATAGTCGAGTGAGGATTTGCTCGAACTCGAAGTAAAGTTAGCCCTTAGGCTTTATAGATAGTCCCCGAGTGAGAGTTTGCTTGAACTCGGG
>NW_017689647.1:0-641 GCF_001879085.1 Nicotiana attenuata
CCTTAACTAAATAAACCCAGTGTAAAAAAGTCTACAGAAGGAAAAGAGTACACATATCTAACAATACGCCTTTGGTTGTCTCGTTAAAAACCTTGCAAGGAAAACCCAGTAGGGACAAAACCTTATGAGGTAAAAAGAGTACAACGCGTATTGACTCCCCCTGATGAGAGCATCAATTCACATCCTTGAGCATCTGCATTCCAATCTTGTGCATCATCTTCAAAAGATCTTTGGTAGATATTTGATAAACAAATCAGCCATATTAACTTGAATGAATATATTGCACCTTGAAATCATCATTCTTGATAGAGATGAATTGTCTTCATATGATCTTGTTGGAATCGTCAGTTCAATATCTTCACATAGAGGTGAAAACTCTTGCTATCATATTATCTGCCTATAGTTATAGCAAGATACATTTGTGCACAAATTGCACTGAGGAAGTAGTACTTCATGATCAAGAATTCTATATGCTTTAAGCAATTTAAATCCTTCAAGGATTTTTAAGTCATATAAGCCATATAATAGACTTTAGATGCATATCAAGCTTTCATGTCATGCTAGACATATAAGATATCGAAAAACTGATTGCATATACCATTGACTTTATACTTTCAAGTGTTTGAACTACATGTTCAAAA
>NW_017689647.1:5132-5817 GCF_001879085.1 Nicotiana attenuata
TTTAGTTCTTTTTATGTTGAAATTTAAAATCTTTTTATTGATAATATGTTGTACATGATACTTCTTTCTGTCCACAATGTAATATTTAACGTGTTAGAAAGATTAAGAAGTTTTTTTTCTTCAAATTCAGCGTTGCTGCTTAGATTACTGGAGTGCTAGAAGAGATAAATACATTTAATAAAAAATATAATAATTAGAGCTATTAATACCCTTTTTTGGCGAGTGCATAAATTTTTTTTGAAAACAAAGGGAGTACTAATTTAGACGTGTTATGAAACAATAAAAGAAGAAGAACAATATTGGACAGAAAAGTAGGGAAAGAGAATTCTTATTGATTTTGGAATGAATTACAATGGAATAGAACCCTCTATTTATAGGGAGATGGTGACTTAGCCACCAAGTAATAAACCCTAGAATCTCTCTAAATATAGACATTCACCATAAATAAAATTCTATTTATAACACTCCCCCTTGAATGTCTATTCAACAGATAATGTGTCTCGTTAAAATCTTAACTAAAATAAAACCCAGTGGGAAAAAAATTCTAGAAAAGGAAAAAGAGACACATATCTAATAATACGCCTTTTGGTTGCCTCGTTAAAAACCTTGCAAGGAAAACCCAGTGGGACAAAACCTTGTAAGGCAAAAAGAGTACAACGCGTATTAACTCCCCCTGATGAGAGCA
>NW_017689648.1:0-570 GCF_001879085.1 Nicotiana attenuata
ACACATCCTCAGTCATGTTTTATACCTGTTAAATGTTTAAAACTGGTTTTATTATTCTACTCCTATCGTGAGGGCTGTTTGGGCTGAGTTCCCTAATTTCTGTTGTAACACCCGAGAGGCTGTGAGGCTAATGAGTGAGAGAGGTTGAGAACCTCATGGTGAGGATATATATATATATATATATATATATATATATATATATATATATATATATATATATAGCGGAAAATAAACTAGAGCAAACAATTAAAGTTGGAAAGGGGAAACATGCTTCGGGGGAATAACAGATAAAACCAAATCTCAAGAGAATTATCAAGAAACCAAAAGTTCAATTGCTAACAAGGATAATAAAAAACAAAGGCAGATTTCACTCTCGGTCCACATCTCGTTGCAGGCGTGCAACCCGATCCCATTTCTTATATCTTGTGGTAGGCGTACCACCCGATCCCATCTCATCATATCTCGTGGTAGGCGTACCACCCAATCCCATCTCATCATATCTCGTGGTAGGCGTACCACCCGATCCCATTTCATCATATCTCGTGGTAGGCGTACCACCCGATCCCATTT
>NW_017689648.1:4226-5817 GCF_001879085.1 Nicotiana attenuata
TTCTTCTTCTTCTTCTTCTTCTTCTTCTTCTTCTTCTTCTTTGTTCTAGCCCTTTTATTGAAGAACTCTCAATCCACACAAATTTTATTCTCCCACTACCATCAAGATCACATTTGTTTACATAAAAGTTTTAGTCATTATCTTCTGAATATATGTTGGAATGTTATCTTTAAGAATCAAGGTGGGCTAAGCTTATTTGAAATCCTAGGTTTAGATTTGTGGAGAAACTCTCTCAAACTCGTGGTAAGCTTCTTGTTCAATATATGTTTTGGTGAAATTATTAAGTTTGTTGTTAGAGAATTTGAGATTTTGAAAGTAAGAGATTTAGTCCCGTTTTTTAACCGGGCAGCAGTTAGTATTTTGGGCATAACTTTTTTTTCTAAAACTCGGATTGTAGTGCTTCAAATTCTGTAGAAAGATAAGACATAGATCTATGTTATGAAGACCAAAATGGTCAGTTTTTCTGTCTACTATGTCAAAGAGGGCTGAAATACAGGGCAGAGTTGCTGCCAGATTTTTAGTAAAATATCTGTGACCTATTTAGTCCCCCTTTTTGATATTCATCAGGATTTGGTTTAAACATCTTTAAATTTTAGACCTTAAGTGTGAGTTGATTACGTGTTTAAGGTACAAGAGAGATTCATTCAAGCTAAGGATCACACCTAAGGAAAATCGCTCTTTTCTTGGTTTAGAAGATCTTAAATCTCTTGATGTCGTTTGAGCTTTAGAAATACTAAAACTCCAAGGTTTTCACATAAACTTGAGTGTTTCTTTCAATTTAATTTGTTGAGATATTGTAAGTGGTTAAGGTTTGGTGAAATTTAGGTAAAATTTATTGTCATATTGACTTGATTGCTACTTTACTAGTTTACTTGCTTTGTTGCTCGAGAAAGAATATCTTGAGGCATTTTGATTTATTAGTGGTCATTGAGGGTTATGTTAAAAATCATATGGGTGTTATGTGAAGTATTTTTGAAAGATAATTTAACTCGCCCACATATAAGGATTGCTCGAGCTTCATTGCATTCTTGTTGGGATTTTATCTCTCTTGTGATAGTGACTTTGTCACTTTTATTGGCATGCTTTTTGTTTGGATCTTGACCCATATTGACTTTGGATTCACACTCCATCCTAATTATGGACTTTGTCATTTTGAGTATGGATGGGAAAGCCACTTTCAATATGTCTCTTTATTCTCTTGATAATTGAGTGACGACCCTACTTGATCTATGACTCCGATCCTTCTTGTTACTTGATTATGTTTTTATGTAATTGTATGATGCATGTGTTTTAATGTTTGTAATATAGTGAGTAAATGCATCATGCATTTACCACCGTGCTATGGCCGGTCGGGCAGTTACCATCGGTTGGGCAGTTATGTATCATTATTTACCACCGGTTGGGCAGTCATGCATATTCATTTACCAATGAGCTACGGCCGGTCGGGTAGTGATGCATTTACTACCGCGCTACGGCCGGTCGGGCAGTTACACTGATCAGTTGGGCAGTCACGCATCATACGATATGGATAAGAGTCTCAAAAGAGAAAGCATTATATATATATATATATATATATAAGTATAATAAGTAT
>NW_017689649.1:0-5817 GCF_001879085.1 Nicotiana attenuata
ACTTACTATGCCTGTATCCTATTGCTGTACATTATTATGCCTAAACTTTACCACTACCTAATTCCCCTGATCCCTGGCACTTTATATGTCCTGCTTGATTTACATGCTTCTAACTGATGTTTATCTTAACTGTTATAATTGTCCCCCCTGTTTCTGTCTAAGTATTATGTTTAAGTTTGACCATTTCTTGGTCCCCTGAATCTTCTGATTCTGTATAGTCATGCTTTAGTAAATCTCTGTATCTCCTCTAGCATTATGTGATCTATCTGTTCCCTTTCCCCATGATCCTTGTATGCAATCCTATACTGTTGAACTGATGCTTCTTTTTTTAAAAAACAAATCCCTTGTTTTTGAAAACTCTTTTAAACTACTTCTTCCTGCACTTCACACTACTCTTAGAGAATAGGTTCTGCCCCCTTCGTGTGAGCATTGTTTTGGGTACCTCTGAGTACTCACTGAACTTTGACACACAAGGCTGGTAATCCCACACTGCACCTGTCCTGCATTCTTCTAAGTGTTTAGGTGCTGGTATTGGCCAAGGACCCAATGGGGCCCTAGGAAGCTTTGCCGCACCTAGACCATGGCAAAGGTTGTGAAACTCGAAGGAAGTGAGGTTGGAAGACTGGGCCTGATTGAAGGCTCCCTATAGAATAACTTCTTATTTTTTTATTTATTACTGTAATTCATATACTATTGGTTTGTAATAATTTGTAAATGAACGATTGGGGCTGAATACTGAACATGGGGGAGGGGAATGCATGTTTATTTTAAGTAATGGGTAGAAAACTTGTTTATAGGTTTTATTTACCTATTTGCGCAATAGATAACCTGCTTAGGGCATGCATTTTCATGTGTTAGAAATCATGTTTTAGGTCATGCACTCTCAGTATGTTATTGTACTCACTTCGTCATTTTAATCAATTAACAACAAGCCAAATAAGCTGTCATTACTGCATCGGCATGTTAGAAATCATGTATTAGGTACTCCTATGTGCATTAGATATCCTGCCCTTAGGACTTCTTACTCGTTCGAATTACAGTGGTTAATTAACATGTTAGTCTAATAACTTTGCTAAAATATGGCTAAGTGTTTGAAACATTTCTGCAAATGCATTATCATGCGTACCTTAGAAAAATCAGAATCAAATATGCATGTCCATTCCTTAAAATAATCAGACAATGTATACGACGCCTAGGCAAACTTTAGGCCCAATAAGAATTGATTAATCGTGTTTAGGACCAACCAACTTCTTTTAATTTCGAACTCTGCCGCTCCCATTCTTGCTTTGATTCTCTGAAGTTCACTCTATTTTTTTAAAAAGAAACTCTGCTCCATATGGAAACGATTTTGAAATGGTGCACCTATTTACTCTTACTGAGTTTCTGATTTTTATGTTCTCAAATCACTGGGTTACCAACCTCTGCCCAGAATCGTGCTATTTTACTTGTCCTGTATCTCATAAAATTACTGTTGCTACCTCATTTTTTAAAACCATGCTTTAACTGCTGTTACCTATTCCTTTGTAAAAAAAACTCCTATCTTTGAGACCTTGAATGTGTTTAAGACGTGCTAATTATGCGTTCATTTGAGGAGGGATCTGTGAGCCTTTATTTGATTTCGTATGTTCCCTTATGTGCAATCCTATTTGTTATGTATGTCGCTTAGCATTTTGCCTTTAAACTTAAGGGTTCAGACTAGTCCCTACCACATAGGAATAGTGGTCCTAAATACCCTCCAGGACTTATAGAACGGGACGGGTAACAGCACGCGGTAAGTATTCGTGACCAGCACACGCGTTTAGTAACCTTTACGGGGTGAGAAGGGTAGAATATGGAGATGATGACCGATGCGCTAATATCTCATGTAGCCCCTTTTCTAAGGAGAATTTGATTACATAAAGTCACAATATAGCATGCCCGGGAACCACACTAGTGGATCTTGAGGGGTGCCTAACACCTTCCCCTCGAGATAATTTCTAGCCCTTACCCAAACTCTGGTTTTCCAACTCAAAAACCCTTAGTGTCCCAATGTACTTAATCATCAGGTGGCGACTCTTCAATTCCAAAAAACCCAAATCCCAAAAGGGAATAGAGTTGTCCTCCCAAATGTCGTAAACCCGATTTAGCGAGAAAAAGGGGGCGTCGACAGCATCTATTACCCTGCTCGCGAATCATACATGCGACGCGGTCAAACATAAATAAACAATCACCCTGCTCGCGAATCATACATACGACGCAGGTACACATAGAAACACATACTTAAACAGTCATTTAAGACATTCATCGAGGAGACAATTATTCAAGGAGGTGTAAATTTCCCTTTTTACAAGCCATGAAAATGAAGTTTTACTCTTTTAGAAAATCATTTGTGAAAGTACAAGGGGGGGGGGGTGAATTGTCACTAATTGAAATTAATCGTTACTGAGTTGACTTAAAACTTTAGTAGTCGACTAAATATGGAAATCCTGCAGATACAACAGTTTGAGATAATATGCAGAAAGTAAATGCAGAAAATAAAGACACCAGGAATTTTATACTGGTTCGGATTCAATGTGAATCCTAATCCAGTCCCCTTGAGTTGCAAGGGATTTCTCTTCAAGCAAATAAGTTTTCTTTCGAGTACAGATGTGATGTATATCGCTCAGATTCTCTAGCACTCGTTTGATACAATGCCTCGCCAGTTGTATGCCCTTTCTATCCCTGACTTATTACACAGCAGATCTATGTAGGCTACTATGCTTGTTTGCAGTAGAATGAAGAGAGTTATTTTGGTTCAATCAAAGTATGCTAAGGATGATTTTACACAGTACATTTATACAAAGATGAATAGTGAAGGCTCGTCAACCCAAGGGTCTTGATCCTTGGAAAGAATTGATTCTTTCCAAGAATAAGAAACTATACGTTGCTTCTCTTGAGATCTTTTCTTCGGCAGACAATGGAATTAACAAGATTTCTCCTTGATTGTTGGACCTTCCAAACTTGACCACTGACCGGATCTTCTAGCCTTTATTATTCTCCCGTGATTTTGCCAATCACAGATCACTTCGAATCTTTACTTCGTTATGGCTGATTTGATTTCCCAGATTCACGGAGCTAATCCTGATTTGCTGATGTAGATTTGTAGCTTTCCTTGTACACCGTGCGTTCTATAGGTGGCTTCCCTTGTGAGAGATTTCCTTCCTTGTTCGACACAACCATTTCACTAGTTCTTCTTTACTTCTTTGAACTCCTGCACATGTATATTAATTGCATCATTAAAATATGATCTAACAATCTCCCCCTTTTGATGATGGCAAAATAATATACGTAGATGTAAGGAAGTAAACAACAGTTGACTTCCCTGTTTGTTACTAGCCGACTTGGCTCCCATCAATGTGTGTAGTCAACTGGACTTAGTCTCCCCCTCAATGTGTGCAGTCGACTTATACCTGTATCCTGTATGTCGACGGCCCCTTTTTCCCAAGAAATCGGGTTTACGACATTTTTTAGAAAAGACAACTCTATTCCCGTTTGGGAATTGGGTTTTGGAATTGAAGAGTCTCCACCTAATGATTATAGTGCATTAGGACACTTTAAGGAAGAATTTGAGATGAAGAACCAGAGTTCGGGTAAGGGCTAGAAATTATCTCGAGGGGAAGGTGTTAGGCACCCCTCAAGATCCACTAGTGTGGTTCCCGGCCATGCTACAGTTGTGACTTTAAGTGCAAACAATAAGTAAACAAGCAAGAATTAAAAATACGAGGGGGTTTTCATATAATAGTTGCAAATAATTTGGAATTAAACGAAGTTAAAGAGGTTGAAATTTGAGAAGAAAGTAGTTTTCGAAATAAAAATAAACAGATAAAGGGAGAGGGGTCCTATGTTTATAAATAATATGGATCACCCCACACAACACCCGGTAACCGTTGATACACGTGGTGTTATCGCGTGGTCATAATATCCACATCTACCCTTCCCACCCTATTAAGGTATTAAAGCGCGGGATGTCTCATTACTTATTGCATGCTAGTACCCGTCCCAATCCTATCAGTCCCGGAGGCATTTGGACTAACTAGTCCTAATGGGAGAGGGGTTTGGGGCCTTTTGGAGAGTTTTCAAAGGACAAAATACTAAGGCGTCAATCAAAACAAATATTGCAAGTAAAGGGGAAAGCAAATAAGCAAGTAGGGCTCACATAACCCTCCTAAAATCAGATAAAGCCATAGAGTTTAGCATGTCTTGCACGTACTGGTTTAGTCTTAAATTAAATTAAAGCGATAAACGGACTGGTTCAACACATATTTTTGGACAGGAAGTCTACATTAGGCTTACTCGAATGCAGTTGCCTAAGACTGATCCAGTTGATTAGTTAAACCTTTTGTCTATGTGTTAAATAGACCTATAGGCATGGCATCTACTGGTTTCAGGAAAGAGGCAAACTGATTATAGAAAAAGGTTGCCAGTTTTAACAGAATAATACAGGTTTTGCAGTTGATATTGCTTAAACGAGCATGACAGTTCAGAATCGGTATTTCTTATAGGCATGCTTTCTAGCTGTTCACTGATTTTAGGCACCTTTTACAGATGTTAGCAAGAGTGCAGAAATCCTACAAGCATGATATCTAGGATGCAATTGATTATTATTTGACCTATAATTGTTTGCCTAATGATAGATGCGAAAATGTAGAATCTTAAAGACATGGTCTCTTCATGCAGAATTCTTATAAGCAGGATATCTGTATGATATACAGAATTCTTATAGGCATGATTTCTACATATGAAAGTGCAGAATTCCTATGAGCATGATTTCTATATATGAAAGTGCAAAAATCTTATAGGCATGATTTCTATATGCAGATGCATAAACTTGTGAACATGATTTCTATATATGAAAGTGCAGAAATTCAGAAGCAAACTCTATAGGCAGGATGTCTATATGCTTAGTTGCAGAAATCAAATGTTAAATCCTATTGACATGTTTTCTACGTGTGAAGTTGCACAAATCAGAAATAAATCCCTATAGGCATATTTTCTACCCTTAGTGCATACAAAATAAACCCCCTCCCCCCCTTTTTTATTGAATCCCCATGAGTTTATACAAATCATTACAGACCAGTAGAACAAGACTAAAATTAAAAGTACATCAGAAGCTATCAGCTACATCCGAGCAGCCTAATTCAGACATAGTGTCTAATAATATGAGATTAAGCCACTTCCGAGATCCAGATTTCCAAGGCCTTCTCTTATCTAGGGTGTTTCAGAGATCCAAGGGGTTTCAGGAACCCCAAGCAGTGCTTACACCCAAGATGCTAATCAGAATGAGTTATAGTGCAGTGTGGAAGAGCCAACCCTCAAGTGTCCAAGTTCAGAGGGAGCTCAGGGGTCCCAAGGCAAGGCTCACAAGAGAGGGGCAGAACTTAAGTTCTAAGAATGAGTGCAAGTGTAATAGGGAGGGGTAGGGAGTGCCAAAGCAGGCTGGTGGTCACACCTAACCATGAGGTAGGCTGGCACACCCCTGACCAAACCTGTTGGCCAAGCATTGGAGAGTAAGGACCTATTGAAGGTCAAGCCATGGCCTGGGCAGTAATTAGAATACTGTCAGGCCAAAACTTTAACTCAACACACATAATAAGGGAATGACGATGGGAAATTGAAAGAGCTTAGGACCCAAAGGGTCCAGTTCATATCCATGGACAATAACTTCAGCTATATTGCCATGTTTTTGAACCATAGCTCAAAACACATAAGGGGATATAGGAATGGGATTCATTACAAGAAATGGGCAGAACACATTACACAAAGATTAAATACTTCAGACATTAAAGTGAACATGGACAT
>NW_017689650.1:0-622 GCF_001879085.1 Nicotiana attenuata
GCACTATCAGTGAGGCAGGAGGACTACGGAGACTTCGAGGTAGATCTGCTGCGTCCGCAGACCGACGAGTCTCCCTCTTATTCTATCTTTAGTACTTAGTTTTCCTTCTTTCGGTTGTTAGAAATTCTGGAGTTTGGAACCTTTACAATACACTTCTGTAGCCTGTGTTGCCCGTGAGTTTCCGGGTTTTGGGAATTGTTTTAGACTTGTGATATTGAGTTGTACCTGCCAAGCGGCATTCAGTACAGTTTCCTTTAGATATTAGATTTGATTTTCTCTATTTTTCCGCAATTATTATATTTCCGCAAATGTTAGGCTTACCTGGTCATGGGGACCAGGTGCCGTCATGACATGTTCACGGTTGGTGAACTAGGGTCGTGACAAGTTGGTATCAGAGCTCTAGGTTCATAGGAGTCACGGAACACAGGCCGGTTTATTAGAATCTCGCTGATCGGTACGGAGACGTCTGTACTTATCTACGAGGGGCTATGTAACTGTTTAGGAAAAATCTTCGTTTCATTTGAATTCCTTGTCGTGCGATATTTTGACATCAATTCTAAACTTCTGACTTCTATTCTCTCACAGATGGTGAGGACACGTGCCACTCGAGATGATCAGGCAC
>NW_017689650.1:5129-5817 GCF_001879085.1 Nicotiana attenuata
AACAGTATGAAGACGACTCGGAATGAAATTCGATGGTTCCGTAGCTCCGTAGGTGAGTTTCGGGGTTGAAGCGTGTTCGGAATGTATTTTGGGAGCTCGTAGCTCATTTAGGCTTGAAATGCCGAAGTTTAATTTTGAAGTTTCCGGTTCGATAGTGAGTTTTTTATCCGAGGGTCGGATTGGAATTCCGGAAGTTGCAGTAGCTCCGTCATGTCATTTGGGATGTGTGTGCAAAATTTCAGGTCATTCGGACGTGTTTTGGTTAGGTTTTTGATCGAAAGCGTATTTGGAAGAAACTTGTAGTTCTTAGGCTTGAATCTTTGATTTAATCGAGTTTCCGGTGTTGTTTTAGGTGTTTAAAGGATTGGTACAGGTTTGAATAAGGTATTAGGTGGTACTGGTGCTTTTGGTTGAGGTCCCGGGGGCCTCGGGATGATTCCGGGTGCTTAACGGAGAAATTTCTAAGTAATTGCTGCAGCTGGTATTTTTCTTTCTGGTATTTTCGCTTCTGCGGCTTGGGAACCGCAGAAGCGGAGCCGCAGAAGCGGCCTTGGACGTCGCAGAAGCGGCTTGTGCCCCCTTCCTTAGGAGCCGCAGAAGCGGTGCCACTTCCGCAGAAGCGGCCCAGCTACCGCAGATGCGGTCCTGCCCCTTTTAATGAAAACCGCAGAAGCGGTTGGCTTTCCGC
>NW_017689651.1:0-5817 GCF_001879085.1 Nicotiana attenuata
AGGTAGAGCTTAACCTCGGAAGGCAGATAAGTAGCTTTATGCAATGCGAGGAAAAGCAGGATGGAGGTAGAGCTTAACCTCGGAAGGCAGAAAAGTAGCCTTATGCAGTGCAAGGAAATGCAGGATGGAGGTAGAGCTTAACCTCGGAAGGCAGAAAAGTAGCCTTATGCGATGCAAGTAGATGGAGGTAGAGCATAACCTCGGAAGGCAAAAAAGTAGCCTTATGCAATGCGACGAAATGTAGGATGGAGGTAGTGAAATCTCTTAGCTAATAGACGATAGCTGATAGTTGATTGTATCATTGTGGCCGCTGGGGATGTCATGTGCGGACAACACTTGTAAGTGCGCGATGATTCTGAGAGTTGTACTCCTGCAAAATAGGAGTATGTAACCGTATTTGATGGTTCTATGTCTTGGGGTGCCTGCATTCAAAGAAAGATCGTGAGTTTTGTCAAGGGGGAACGTAAGTTCGTCTTCCCGTGGACTCCGCTCGTCCTATTCGGCTCTTGTTTTCATTGGGGTATCGTCGCTAAACAAAGAAATTTGACACTAGCCATGCATGATCAAAAAATATGATGTAACTACATAATAAAAATGATTTTCTTTTAGATGAACCGACGACTGCAACGCAATTCAAGACATTGCGACCTCTTTTGTTCCGGAATTTTGAGGGTCCTCCTCAAAATTCAGTCCCAGTTTACTGGGCTGGTACTTCTGACGGCTGCGTGCGACGAACGGCTGAAAGTTGACTTCGGAATTTTGAGGGTCCTCCTCAAAATTGTGCCCCAATTTCCAATATCAGGGAAAAATGAAATTTTATTGAATTGTGACCGAACCCATAAGGCTGCCTACGTATCCCCTCTTAAATGCGAATCAGGTCAGACGTAGTTCAAATTACATCATAAAGAAATCATAATGATTACACATAATAACGCTTGACTGCATCTGAATTAATTGGGTTTGGCCAGACTTCTCCATCCATTTCTGCGAGTATGAGGGCTCCTCCTGTCAGAACCCGGTGAACCATGTATGGACGTTGCCAGTTGGGAGTGAATTTCCCTTTGGCTTCATCTTGATGCGGAAAAATTTTCTTCAGCACCAGCTGCCCTGGTGTGAATTGTCTTGGCTTGACTCTTTTGTTGAAAGCTCTGGACATTCTGTTCTGATACAATTGACCATGGCAAACTGCATTCATTCTCTTTCCGTCTATAAGGGCTAACTGCTCGTAGCGACTCTTTACCCATTCTGCATTTTCAAGGTCTGCTTCCTGTATAATCCTCAGGGAGAGAATCTCTACCTCTGCGGGATGACTGCCTCGGTACCATAAACCAACATATAGGGAGTCGCTCCGGTTGATGTGCGAACTGTGGTGCGGTACCCCAACAGAGCGAATGATAACTTTTCATGCCATTGCTTATGCTTCTCTATCATTTTGCTCAAAATTTTCTTGATATTCTTGTTGTCGGCTTCTACAGCTCCATTCATTTGAGGCCTGTAGGCTATAGAATTCTTGTGCTTAATCTTGAAGGTCTCAAACATTGCTTTCATCAGGTCACTGTTGAGATTGGAACCATTATCAGTAATGATTGACTCTGGGATGCCAAACCAGCAAATGATACGGTCGCGGACAAAGTCTGCCACAACCTTCTTGGTCACTGCCTTATATGATACTGCTTCAACCCATTTGGTGAAATAATCAATTGCCACTAGAATGAACCTGTGCCCGTTTGATGCGGCGGGCTCGATAGGTCCGATGACATCCATTCCCCAAGCGGCGAACGGCCATGGCGAGCTCATTGCATTAAGCTCATTAGGAGGCAACTTTATCATATCCGCATGTATCTGACAGCGATGGCATTTTCGGACATACTAGATGTAGTCCGTCTCCATAATCATCCAAAAATAACCAGCTCGGAGTATTTTCTTGGCTAAGACGAAACCATTCATATGTGGGCCACAGGTCCCTGCATGAACTTCTTCTAATAACCTGGACGCTTCCTTTGATTCAACACACCTTAGCAATCCCAAATCGAGAGTCCTCCTATATAGGATTCCTCCGCTGTGAAAGAAGTGATTGGATAACCTTCGCAGTGTGCGCTTCTGAGTAGCGTTTGCATGTTCTGGATATTCCCCTGTTGTCAAATACCTTTTGATATCATGGAACCAAGGTTTTCCGTCTGCTTCTTCCTCGACATAAGCACAGTAAGCGGGTTGATCCTGGATTTTTACCAGGATAGGATCAAAGAAGTCCTTATCTGGATGCTGAATCATGGATGATAGAGTGGCCAGTGCGTCGGCGAACTCATTCTGGACTCTGGGGACGTGCCAGAATTCTGCCTTTTTAAACCTCTTCCTCAACTCCTGTACATGATGCAAATACGGGAGTATCTTGGAGTTCTTGCTTGCCCATTCTTCTCGGACCTGATGTATGAGCAAGTCAAAATCCCCGATCACTAGTAACTCCTGAACGTTCATGTCAATGGCCAGCTTGAGCCCTAAGATGCAGGCTTCGTATTCGGCCATGTTGTTGGTGCACGGGAACTTAAGCTTGGCGGACACCGGATAATGCAGACCTGTTTCTGATACTAGAACTGCTCCTATGCCCACTCCTTTAAAGTTTGCTGCTCCGTCGAAAAACATTCTCCAGCCATCATAGGATTCTGCAATGTTTTCTCCTATGAAAGAGACCTCCTCGTCAGGAAAATACGTCTTTAGAGGCTCGTATTCTGCGTCCACGGGATTTTCGGCAAGATGATCTGCCAGTGCTTGTCCTTTGATCACTTTCTGGGTCACGTAGACAATATCAAATTCACTCAACAGGATTTGTCATTTGGCTAGCTTCCCGTGGGCATGGGCTTCTAAAAGACTTACTATAGCGGATCCATCCTTGATATGAGATAAGTGGTATAGGCACTAAAAAAATGCCTCAACTTCTGAGCTACCCAAGTCAGAGCACAACAGGTGCGTTCTGGCAGGGAGTACCAGGCCTCGTACGGGGTGAACTTCTTGTTGAGGTAGTAGATGGCATGCTCCTTTCTCCCCGTTTCATCATGTTGTCCCAAAACACAACTAAATGCCCTATCCAGTACTGCAAGGTAGAGCAATAGCGGTCTACCTGGTTCGGGCGGAACCAGAACTGGCGGCGTTGACAGGTATTCCTTGATTTTGTCGAAGGCTTTCTGACAATCATCAGTCCATTTAGTGGCGGCGTCCTTCTTCAACATCTTAAAGATTAGCTCACAAATGACAGTGGACTGAGCTATGAACCGGCTGATGTAGTTGAGTCTCCCCAAGAAACTCATAACCTCTTTCTTGTTCTTTGGCGGTGGCAAGTCTTGAATGGCCTTAACCTTTGATGGATCTAGTTCTATCCCTCGTCGACTTACGATGAACCCAAGCAGTTTCCCGGCAGGAACCCCGAATGCACATTTGGCGAGATTCAGTTTCAAGTTGTACCTTCTCAATCTGTTGAAGAACTTCCTCAGATCTTCCATGTGGTCAGTGGCTTTCTTGGATTTGATGATGACATCGTCTACATAAACCTCGATCTCTTTGTGTATCATGTCATGGAAAATAGTAGTCTTGACCCTCATGTAGGTGGCCCCTGCATTCTTATGGCCAAATGGCATCATCTTGTAGCAGTACATCCCCCACGGCGTAATGAAAGCTGTTTTCTCAGCATCTTCTTTGTCCATCCATATCTGATGATACCCAGCAAAACAATCGACAAATGACTACAACTCGTGCTTGGTGCAGTTGTCAATCAGGATGTGTATGTTCGGCAAGGGGAAGTCGTCTTTCGGACTGGCCCGGTTGAGGTCCCGGTAGTCGACACAAACTCTGACCTTCCCCTCCTTCTTTGGCACAGCCACAATGTTGGCCAACCATGTTGGATACTCCACTACTCTGAGGACCTTGGCTTTGACTTGTTTGGTAACTTCCTCCTTGATTTTCAAACTCATGTCTGGCTTGAACTTCCTGAGCTTCTGCTTTACCAGCGGACATGTCGGATCTGTTGGCAGTTTCTGAGCTACAATAGATGTACTGAGACTGGTCATATCATCATACGACCAGGCAAATATGTCCTCATATTCTCTTAGAAACTCTGTGTACTTTTTCTTTTCCGATGGTGATAGGTGAACACTGATGCGCGTTTCCTTGACATTCTCTGTATCCCCCAAGTTGACAACCTCAGTTTCGTCCAAGTTAGACTTAGGCCTATTCTCAAAGTTCTCAACCTCTTTAACAACCTCTTCTGGTGTAAATAAAGTAAATGATAGATAAAATAATAAGAGTGAGATTTATAAGAAACTGAAATACTTTGATAAATTCCATGATTGTTTTGAACATCGGGGCTCTTTTCGAAATTTAAAGAAAGTACAGAAAGGAAATCAACTAGTGAAAAAGTAAAAGATAATGCATAGTGTTTTGTTTTGCCTGTCACACCTCCTTTTTACTACTACACCCCCCGTAAAAGGGTATAATAAAGGGAGTTATTTCCAACTTGAAGTGACAATCGAAACGGGAATTATTTATTTAAAATCAGAGTCGCCACTTGGGATATTTAAGGTGTCCCAAGTCACCGGTTTTAAACTCGAATCGAGGAAAAGAATGACTCTGTTATTATAATCTGCGAATCAGAAATCCAGGTAAGGAATTCTGTTAACCCGGGAGAAGGTGTTAGGCACTCCCGAGTTCCGTGGTTCGAGCACGGTCGCTTTGATCCTACTTGGCTTATGAAATTATTTAATTACTGATTTTTAAAGCTATGTGCTTTTGCTTCCTTCACCATTTTTAATTAAAAAATTATCTTGAGGCGTGTTACGCGCACGTATACCCTCCCGTTCAGTGCGTCATAATCATGTCACGCGAACGTGTCCACAATCAATAACGCTTAGTTATTATTAAGAGTGTTTGGGCCGAAGTTGCGCGAACGCATACTCCGGTTTGGTTTTTAGATATGTGGTTGTGTTACGCGAACGTATACGCAACCACACTTGGTATTTTAAACGGCCTTAAAGGATATTCTACGAAATATTACTTCTGTCTAGCCTACGAAATTACTACAAGGCCATATGTGATTTTAATGAACTTATGTGAACTAAAGAAAATAACTAAAAGCTTGTAACATATTTTATTATTAAGCAAAGATTGAGCGAAGTTGCGCGGACGCATACTCCGAATTAATTTAGGATCATGGTCATGTTACGCGAACGTATACGCAACCACAATAATTGGCCCAGTATATCATTAAGGGGGGAAGGCATTGGGGTTTCATGGTTTCTACATCGCGCCCAACAGACGTCCAAACCATCACGTCCCCAAACACACAACGAAATCATTTAGGAAGAAACAACCAACTATTAGTACATGTTTTCATGCAAGTATGCATTAAGTGGCGACCTGGACCTTATTTGAACACACAAAAGGTCATTGGGCCTCAATTGAAGCCCCAAACGAAGGATGAAGAGTTCACAATATTTTTACTAGCCTTCCTCGTTTCCAACCTCAACATGGAGAACATATTTTACATTCGCCCATTACACTGCAATCAAACAAAAATCAGTTGACAACAAATCCACTATGGCTGTTATGATGCTAATCATATGGAAATTTATGAGAAACAAACAGACTGTGTAGTGCTATATAATTTTTAATGCTCTTTTCTCCTTGTTTTAGCTTTGTATCCAATCACAAATCCTTAGTCACCTAAAAACAGGCTTCTAGCCAAAGTAAAGCGAAACAAACCACGTGAAGAAAACAGTAAATCCTAAAAATCCAAAATAACTCAAATCCGAACCTCAAAGAGACAACAAT
>NW_017689652.1:0-754 GCF_001879085.1 Nicotiana attenuata
AAAGTTCCACTTCTCAGGGAAGGGAACGTTATCTTCACCCACTAAACCAGCAGTGGGGGCAGCAGCAAACCGGGCATACCAGCCACGGTCCTTGTCATCCTCAGGGCTCACCAAAACCCTCTTACTCCTGGCTACTAGTGTGAAAACACCATTGCGAAAAAGGGAGTAAAGATGAATTGAGTGAGGGAAAGTGAAGGGAACACCAGCAGAATTGGTTAAATGCCTTAACAGGCAACAACCCTCCATATGATTGGGCCAATTTGACCCAAATAAACGTCGAAGAAATGACAAAAATCAAGAATGACTGGGTCAATAGCTGGTTTGAACCTTAAGGTGAAAGGGTATGTATAAACAAAAGAAAACCCCATCAAGTAAGAAGTGATTCTCTGATTTGTGTTAGGAATAATGATAGGAAAGTCATCACTCCAATGGCAATCTTTGCGAACTACAGGAGCCAAAATATCTGTAATCTGACGTGGGAAAAGCATCAGCACGATCTAAAGTAGAAACCTGATTCCTAAGAGATTCCCTATCATGATAAAAACGCCAATTCCGTAAGGACTATCTCTTCTACCAAAGGTTCACGTAATGGTTCAGAGGGTTCTTTACCCCTAGAGGAAGATTTTTTAGAAAGGGAACCTCTGGTTCTGGAAGAAGGGCCGGAACTAGGAGATAAAACAGAAGGGCCTCGTGCAGATCCCGAACACGGTGTCTACCTCCCTCTGCCCCTGCTAAGAGCACTAGGGAGGTATCA
>NW_017689652.1:5523-5817 GCF_001879085.1 Nicotiana attenuata
AGTAGGGATCCCACACGCTGGGTTAAATCACTAAGGTCTTAGTACAATTTTATGTTGGATAGATTTCGACCGGGGATTTAAAACAGCTATACACCAAGTCTTTCTTGTTATCGTTACTTGGCTGACGGTTACGTATTGTTTCCATTGTTTAGTCTCCAGTCTTTTCTTTCTTGGTAGACAGAAGGAACAAAAAACGTAATTGCACAATTTTTTGGAGGTCAAAGCGAGTTTGGATATACAGTTAAGATAAGCAAAACCTATGCATCAATTCCAAACAAGTTGGGGTAGGACTAT
>NW_017689653.1:0-672 GCF_001879085.1 Nicotiana attenuata
AGTTGGTGAAGAAGTATCGGCGATGCCGAGTTAAGCACCAAGCGCTGGCGGACCTGCTCAAGCAAGACCCGGAATTTCGGGTTTTTCGCGAGGGTTTGGAGGAGTCGGGGGCCCAGCTGAGAAGGAGGGTGGCTGATTTAGAGCAGATTGATGAGCAGCTGATGGCCGCCCTGGCCCGGAATATTGAGCTGAAGACTCTTCTCCAGTCTAAGGAAGAAGAGTTGGAAGTGGGCCGGGGGGTAGCGGCGGAAGCTGCTGATTTGCGGGTTAAGGTTGCCGCTCTGACCTCCGAACTTGATGCCAAGGCGGCTGAGGTTGAAGTTCTTAAGCGGACTGCTGCGTCAAGGCCCGATGAGAATGCGCATCGTGAGGCGCATGACATGTGGGTATACGCCGAAGCCCGATTGGCCGTTTTTGAGGAGTTCTTAGCTACGGGTCGGGCTACCGAGGCAGAGATTCAAGAGCAACGGCGCATAGTCCGTGTCGCTCGTGAAGCTTATGGGTATAGTTCTGATTCCCCAGACCGAGCAGGCTATAATTCCGAAGACGTCAACCGACTAGAGTTGGGCTCTTGGATCTCTGCGGCCTATCAGGCAGAGGATGGCGGTGGACGGGACGGCGAACCGTCGGAAGGTCGTTGATCGAGGAGTCGGCCACGTCCCCCGTTAGGTA
>NW_017689653.1:5117-5817 GCF_001879085.1 Nicotiana attenuata
TGTTGGGTGTGGGCGCAGTCTTGGGCTATTTTGTAGCATTCTTGTGCGGTGCGTGGCTCGCCTCGAATGCTGAATACTCCCCATGGGGTAGGAAATTTGATCACTTGGTAGTGGCTTGAAGGGACCGCTCGCATGGCGTGTATCCATGGGCGTCCTATGATGACGTTGTACGCCGTTTCTTGGTTCATCACGTGGAAAGTTGTTTCCAGCGTGACTCATCCTGCTAAGACGGGCAGTGCTATTTCTCCGGACGTCCGTTCCACTGCATTGTTAAAACCGGTTAGTGTTATGCAGCGCGGTATTACCTTATCCTCGAGTCCCATTTGTATGAGGACCCTTGGGTGGATAATACAGGCGCCGCTTCCGTCATCGATCATGATTCTTTTAACATCTGTATCAGCGATACGTAAAGTGATAACTAAAGCATCATAATGAGGGAAAGACAAACCGTCGACATCAGACTTATCGAAGGTGATACTATCTTCGAGGTCCTCATACCGTTCATGGGCGATGGTCCGCTTTAGTCTGTGTGTGGTGGCGAGTTTGACGTGATTGATCGCTGCCTCGTCGCCGCCTCTGACGATCATGTTTATCGTGCGCGCTGGGGAAGGCGGCTTTGGCGGTCCGTGGGACTGTTCCCGTCCGCGTGCAAAGTTTATTTTTCCTTTGTCACTGCGTAGCTCTCTTAGGTATCCCTGGT
>NW_017689654.1:0-495 GCF_001879085.1 Nicotiana attenuata
ACTGCGGCCGCGGAGCATTTGTGCGGTCCGCAGTGGTTGCCTTCTCAAACTTTCATGTTACTGAGTAATGCGGACCGCAATGCCATTTGTGCGGTCCGCGGTGGGTAGGTGAGCTGGGACCCAGGAACTTTTTCTATAAATAGGACCTGAGGCCCTCCATTTAAACTTTTCGATCTCTTTACTCTCAAAGCCCAAAAATCACTGTTCACTACTGTTCAATCTCTAAAATTGCACGAATTCAACTGCTTAGTCTCGATTAATCATCAGTGCATCTCATTTCTGGTAACTCTAATTCCTTTTTAGTTGTTTAATTTTGCTAGTTTCTTTTGATTTTTATTTTTTCTCTTAGTTTTTCTTCGTTTCTTCCCATTTTTCTTTTAATTTAGTAGCTTAGGTTAGTTAATCCTGCTTTAATTAGGCATAATTGGACACAACACTGAAGCAACACCTAGGGAATCATTATTAGGTAAAAATTTGGACTAAAAATGGACAAAA
>NW_017689654.1:4724-5817 GCF_001879085.1 Nicotiana attenuata
TTCTTCTCCAAGCACTTAGACGTCCATTGAAGCCTCCTTTCTTCAAGACCACTTGGGTTAGTAAATTCCAACTTGTTTTTTTCATTTTCCATCATTATTAATCAAACTCCAAAGCTTAAATCATGTAATCTAGGGTTGAAATTGGGGGAAAGTGGGTAGAGTTAGGGCTTTTCATTTTTTTCTTGATTTAGACCTCGTTTTGGAGTCGAATTTGAAAACAAATTTTATATTCGGGCTCGTGGGTGAATGGGGGATTTGATTTTGGTCCGAACCTCGGGTTTTGACCAAGCGGGCCCGGGGTCGATTTTGGAATTTTTGGAAGAACGGTAGGGAATCTATATTTAGGCATTGGGTTTGATTTGTTTAACTATTCTTGATATTATAAAGTCGTTGTTTCATAGATTTGATTGAGTTGGAGCCGAATTTGAGAGGGAAAGCGGTCGTTATGGATTGATTTAGCCGTGGAAGTTGAGGTAAATGTTTGGTCTAACCCTAGCTTGAGGGAGTAGGAGTAGAGTCTTATTTGTTAATTGCTATTTGTCGAGTACGGTGTATAGGCATGGTGACGAGTATCTATACACTGGTGTCGAGCATGACCGTGAGTCCTAATTTGCTAAATTGTCGAATTGGTAATTGTTATTTATGAGGAATTGGTTGGAAATCTTTAACATTGAGCCAGTAATTGTTGAGACTAAGTGTGGATTTAATTGTGTTAAGTAGAGATTGATTGAGTTTGGTTATAGCTGGATCCCCCTTGCCGGGATAGTTTATTATATTATCTTGTTCCCTTGCCGGGATAGCTTATTATAACATCTTTCTCCCTTGCCGGGATTATATTGTGTATTGTGCTAAAAGAAATGGGATCGTGTGGCACGCCGACCACGAGATATTATGAAATGGGATCGGTGGGCTATCGCCACCTGTTGAGCTTGTAACATTTCAAAGATCACCCGCAAATTGATCCCGTCGCCTTCACCGTTGTGCTACCCCAGGCTACCGACCTGGCTCCTCCAAGAACTGTTGTTCTCTGGGTCGGTAGGCAAGTTAGCATCGATGGCCACGTGGGAGTTGGCATCGATTGGGTCTGCGATTG
>NW_017689655.1:0-1043 GCF_001879085.1 Nicotiana attenuata
GTTTTTATGTGTTTTGTTTCCTATTTTCTGAGGAAAGCTCATATTAGCTGTGTGCCCGCGTCGCATGTATGATTCGCGAGCGGGGTAATTGAATTTCCTTTTCAGAGTTTGTTTTCCTTTTGTGTCGCACTCTAATTGGTAGCCTATTGGCACATGGTAGCATCATATGAGACTTTTGGTCATGTCGGGGTGGCTTATTGCTTGAGCAGTTCGTACTGGGTGAGACGAGATTATTGGATTTAAGATCTGTGCAATCTGATTATATGAAGTACATTAAGGAGCTAAGGCCATTATTCGGTTCAGAATGAAGTGATGGTTCTTGTCAGGAGTATAGACTCAATGATTGGTTGACTTGGTAGTTGGTTATGAATTTTTGCACATCTCGTCCATCGTGGTGGTATTGTAAGAGTTAGAGCAAGACCTGTGTGTGTCATGAGGTGCAATGGGAGCATGAGATTCGTGGAATTTCGACTATTATGCTTAGAGAATGTTATTGTGGTCCTGTGAATAAAGCGGTGCAAGGTATGAATTCAGCAAAGGTGTACAGTCATGTTCTGGTGCATCGTGTAGTGATTGACACGGTGTTCGTATGTTGGGAACAGGTCTGGCAGAGAATTTCGGATGTTGGAATTGGGCTCTAAGGCTTATTTGCTTAAGTGAAAAAGAATATCTTCAGAGTGATCGGGCTAAGGTGCTCAGCGGAGTTGTGGTAGCACGGGTAGGTGCTCGCCGTGTTAAAAAGTGATTTCGGATAACTCCAGCACAGTTCTTAGCACGTTCGAGGACGAACGTATGTTTAAGTGGGAGAGAATGTAACGACCCGACCGGTCGTTTTGAGCTCTAGCGTATCGTTCAGCAGTCTGAGGCCATGAGCAGCTTCATTTCAGGTATTATGACTTGTGCGCATCGTTGGAATTGAATTTCGGGAAGTTCAGAGTTGATTTGGAAAGAGAATTCTCATTTCGGAAGCTTAAAGTTGAAAGAATTAACTGAGATTGGATTTCAGAGAAAACGACCTCGGAATCAGGATCTGAAGGTTCCAG